>NW_009205650.1:0-22419 GCF_000690835.1 Fulmarus glacialis
GGAGCAGTACGGTTTCCCCGCAGCTAACGCGGGAAGCACTGAGCACGCACTGCTCGGGTGAAGCCCGCTGCTGGGAGGGCTGCTGGTCCCCTCTTTTCTGCTTTTCCCCTTCCCTTACAGGGAGAAGCCTTACGCCACAATTCAAGCCTCTCCTCCGTTTCTCTAGTGGGATAAAGGCAGAGATGGGAAGAGGAGCACAAGGGAAGGCACGCTCCGGCTTTGTCTAGACTTCCTAGCGTTTTAACTCACGTTAATTGCTCCCCAATTAGCTGGCGTTAGCTAACACATTTGTAAACACCAGCCTAGACGCTCCACAAACATTTGTTCTAAGACACGTATGTAAAATAGTTAAGTGGATGCTAAGGCAATTAGGTATAATCTTATTACTTCCCTTTCTCGCATCTCCTTTTCACCCTTTGCTGGAGCGAAGACTGGAGCTCGGTACTTCCAGGACTTTTTTTCAAAAGGCACTACAAAGGTAAACCTTAGGGCTATCGCATGCAAAACCCTGATAAGGTGCTATTAGTTCCCAGTCAACTTTCAAAGACAGAGTACGGTAGGGTTTTATAGCAGCAGACATTCAATGCACACAGAATCCACTAAGTAGGTGTAAAAGCCTTCCGAGTTTCTCAATTTTGATTTATATTCTCTTTAAAAAATCATTAGGCAGTAGATTTTCTGCTGTTCTTTATACAGACAGACCCCTCACCCCCTTTGTTACGGCTATATATCAAAATGTAAGGTTTCAACATGACATTCACACTTCTGCTACTTTAGCACGCGCAGCAACACGTTCCCCTCTGATTTTCTTTCAAAGATGCCTTATCAGTCTTTATATATGATCATAATGTGGAGCATATATCAACGGGATTCTTCAGAGCTGGAGAAGAATTGCAATCTCTGAGCGCTTTCATAATCCCATGAGCAAAAAAGCAGGTTAGGGGTTTCCAAATCTAGCAGCATGCCCAGCCCCCCCCCGAGTTAGCAGAAATCCATAGCTTGTATCCAAAGCAGCACAGAAACTGGCATCGGGATGTAAACCATTCATTTCTGCAAGGTTCTCTGGATACAAGGCAATAGATTTTTCTTCTCAGCACCGGTCAAAACAGACAACGCGGCCCGTAAATGAGCCAGCCTCTGGTTGCTCTTCCTCAGGGTTGGCAAGCCAGGGGCAAGCAGGTGGTAAAGGGCTCACTATCGATGTCCCGGACTGTGCCTCCTTTAAGGCTGAGAGCAACCACCACCAAGTCAGGTCTCATCTGAATTCAAAATGACACCGATTTTGGACCTAACCCTCAGAGCAGAGATTTCAAAATTATTCACAGAAATTTTATAACATTTTCCTTCTGGGTGGGAAAGAAAGAAAGATTTTTAATATTCCTATCATCCAATGTTTTGGTCTTATTTCTCAAAATGCCCCGAACTGCTTAATTTCAAGCTGTTTTAGCGTTAAGATGCTTTTGTCTTAGAAAAGCCAGAGGAAAGTTAAACGCCTCCATTCTTTGGTACAGGCTTTGCTATGTAGATCACATCTCCCATGATTTAACTCTGCTCTGTCAGAAGTTGTCATGTAGCATTTTGCTTTTTTCTCTGAGTTAAGCTGTCTAGAGAAGAGAGCAAAAATGACAACCCCCCAAACCTAACAAAGGAAAAGAAAATTAGCTTCATGTTTTTTGGAACTAATTAGAAATGAAAAAGTTCAAGCCTACTGAAAACGAGTATGTTTTTGCTTGGGTCAAAACCTGACTCAAATCCCTCCACTTTCGTTTTCCCGATAACAGCGAGGGGAAAAAAAAACTTGGGAAAGTGTTTTTTGCACTAAAAAATTCCAAACCTACTTTAGTTTTAGCTATCTCCGGGTGCTTGGCAAAGCAATTCACCTGCGTTTCAAGCAAATGATCTTTAGCCCAGATATGCTCTGCTGCACACACCAGTTTTAGCAGTCAGAAATCACTTAATTCATTTGTAGTTATTTGGTGCTGAGGGAAGATGACAGTCAGAGCACCTCGAAAAGGCCAGGCTTCTGCTTGCCACACAGCAGGTAAGCCATGGGTGTTGGTAGCCAGCACTGCCCTGCCTTGCTGCTGCTGAGGGTGCTGGGCAGTGCCAGTCATGATGGAACGCTGCCATGCACGCGCATTCAAGCGAATGAAAGTCATAGGCAGAGTCTGCTATCAGAAGGAAAAAAAGAAAGAAAGAAAGAAAGAAAGAAAAAAAAGAAAAAAAAGTGTGTTTTTAACCTCATGGCAACTGTCAGAAGTTATCTCAAGTGGAAAAACATCGTACTGATAGCGTACTTTGGTTTTACCACAAGATAAACTTGGTGATGTCAGCCCCAGGCTCAGCTAACTCAGATTGACCTGACCTAGATTACTTTTAAAAAAATAAAACCACCATAAAACAACGTGATTTTTCTGTGGGTTTTTTTGCCTCTGTTAACCACATTACTCAAAATAAAAAAGAAAAAAAGACGACTTAAAATGCACCAGTCATTTCACAAAGGTAACAAAATTCCCTTCAGATGATAACAAGTGGCTCCTTTCCCACATCAAATTAAAGTCTGTGACTAAGAAGTCAACCATCACCCCCATCTACCCCCCTGCGTTCTTGTAATGTTACAGAGCAATATATAGCCTGGATCAAATCCCCAAACACCAGGATCTACTCTGCTAGTTTCTCCGCCAGATCACCAGAACGCATGACGCTGCCCTGGGCAGGACGCAGGTGACGTATACTGACCCCGTGTACATGGAGGGCCGCGATGCTGTACTCAGTGTGGATGCGTGTTTGAAGGAAGGATACATTTAGCCAAGTGATCTTAGAAAATGCAAGGGCCAACTGGTGTAAAAGAGAGGTGAAAACTGCAGTCTGCGTGTACCCTGAGACGCACTGCCCTTGGCCCGGGCGCTGGCTCCGGTGTGGAAAACTGAATGTTGCTTTTGGGAACGAGCAGCAGCTCTTCCATTTACATACATTAATCCATGGAAGTACAGGAGGCATTATCATTTGCCAGACTTGTTTGCATAATGAGGAACTCTCAAGAGAAATTTCTTGGAGAAGCGTTGCCATTAACGTGTAGCGTTACCACGGCATTTCTATTCAGCCCCCATCCCCTCCTCCCCTCCACGTACACCCACTCATTGAAAACATGAAGTCCCCGCAAGAGCCCCTTGGAGCAGCCCTGTTGGAAGGAGCCCACATGCCATGTTCTCAGAGGGTTTTCAGACCCCCGACACCTCTCACGTCCAGCCCTGCTTGCTCAGCCCAAGGGGTTATGCCATGCCATTGACTTACTAACTCCCTAAGCAGGCACTGGGGTGGGCAGGACTTTTGCCTGGCTATTTCGTTGTTGGTGGATAGCTATCACTTTCTCAACCCTTTCTTGATGGAAGGCTGCAGAAGGGGATTGGGCCACATGGGGGTGAGAAGGACTGGGATTAAGTAGAGATTAAACAAGATGCAAAGACCCTTATTTTGTGAATGAGATGACCTGCACCCTCCTGAAGAAACACAGGGAGGGAAAGTAGCAGGAAGGGACAGAGAGGAAGCAAAAAGGGTTCCAAAAAAACAGGTAACATTTCTGAACCACCGCTGGTGTCCCCTTGAACCTAAGCAGTAGCAGCAGGGGCAGCAGAGGAGCGGCCACGCTACCGGGAATTTCCAATGGGGAGCTCCTGGCATCACCCTGACTGACAGACTTCGGCTGTCCCCTCTTTCCGCAGGGATGCAGTGGCCCCCTCAGAGTCTCAACAGAGGGTGAGAGCCCATGTTGTCAGGCAGCCTAAATAATGGCCTCTAATGGGTTCGGCAGCATCTAAAGAGCCTGAAAAATGGCCCAGGAAGCTATCCCCTCCTCCTCCCCTGCCACCACCCCTTCCACTGACTCAGATGTATTATTGGGGCTGGAAGTGCCAGCAAGCCTCTCCTCTCCCTCAGGGGCTGGCGGCACTGGGGAAGGGAACCCCCGCCAGCCAGTCCCACCGGCTTCCCCATTTGTTTTCATTTTGTCACCAGACGTTTCTATTTAAGCTGTTTGGAAGGATATCTCAATAACAGCCCTACTGGGCTCAAGGAGACAGAGGCTGACAACGAACACGCCTCCATCCTTTCTCCTGAACATCACCCTCGTGTCAAAACATCCAGTGATGCCGTAAGGGAGACAGGGAGAGGCAGGCACGCCCACGGGCTCTCTTCCCACCTTCTTCCAGCCCCTGTACCACCTCAGCCATTGATGGAGACAGAGCTGTTTGTGAATCACAGGTGCTACCATGCAAACCAGCTCAGACAGTTCAGCAGTTATGGTGCTAAACTGACATCAGCAAGGTCTGAAGGGATGGCCTAGCCCCCTCACATGGTTTAGATTGCAGAGCAAAGATGTTTACACTAATGCACAGGTTCCCATATGAAATACCTTCAAACTCATTGCTGCAGATTCTTTGGGGGACTGCATGGGTTTAGCACAGAGTCCATCCTTCTGCACACTCAAGGGAAGCTAAACATTTGCATGGAAGGTGTGCACCCATCCTCCAAAAAGCAAATGCTAACAGGATGTAGGCAGCTGAGGGAACCGCTACACCACACATTGCCTGTACTGATTAGCTCAGATAGCATCCCTGCGTGACGCTGCATTGCACACAGGGTAGGCGTACCTGAGCTGCTCTTACTGATGGCCACGAGACAGTCTTGAGCCAACCTTCAGATACCACAGCCAAACGCCGGAGATGCAAATAAACATAGCCCTTCCTTACTATTACACTGCCAAGGAAAAAAGTACTGTCATTTCCAAGGATGTTACATGACTACAGGTAGGAATGGGAAGTTTTCCATGTGGGAATTGGGAACGGGAACTCAGGTTCTGTACACATGAGATCCAGATTTTACTCCCAGCTCTGCTGCTGACGGCTGTGTGGATCTGGGCACTTCATCTATCCACGCTTCGCTTTCTCTTGCATAAAATTATGGATGATGATTGTCTTTGCAAACCCTTCTGCTGTCCTTGAGCAGAACACAGCACACAAGTGCTTGTTATTCTCATTGGTGTCACACTGATGGCCTTTGTGCAGTTTGCATGGCTGAGTACAGTCAGGCAACAGTGGGTTCCCTGCACCAGTGTTTGTGCCAGGCTGTGCCTGCTAGGCAATGCCTTCCTGCGCTCCCCCAGTGCAGCCTGCGCACAGCTGTATGCAGCTGTCACATCATCTCTGGAGGAGATTGCATCTTCTGTCACATTCCCCCGCATGCTCAGCGATACATATGCACAACTCTGGGTGTGGATGACTGTAAGTGGGATGCATCTTTAGATCTGACTATCTCTGTGAGCATCTCTGTGTATGCACACACACGAGAATTGGGTCAGGAGAATCTCTTTCCCCTTTCATGTTACTCGTCACAAAATCCCTATACCCAAAGTCACCTTTGCAGGTTGTTTTGCAAGCCCCTGATTGAAACATCTGCTTCTCTTCCTGCTTTGCTGAGTGAGGAGAGCATCCACAGAAAGAAATGGAAGAAGCCATTAGCTTGGTCTCCGAGGGGGAACCCTTGAACAGCTCAGAAAAGCCTGTGCCAAGAAGAGGACACTGGAAAGTGAGAGCAAGCCAAGGAAAGAGACAGATGGGGCCAGCTCCACTCCAGTTCTCGGCTGCCTTTGCTGCACTGTGCACTTAATATTCGTACAAGGTCTAATTTATAAACCCAGCTCGTGTTTATAAACTCCGCTGTCCTAATGGAAATGAAAACATTAATACAACCCGAGGATTCTTCACTTTCCAGGTTTTAATTAAAATCATAGGCGTTAAGAAGCAAGAGTGTCTTCGTGGAATACAAGTCTAATGAAGTATTTCCTCACACAGCACAAATCTCTGTGTGCAGTCCCAGCTCGCTGGCACTGGGTGCCCGAAACACCGACCCCCCTGGAACCAGGAGTTCACGTCTTGAAAATTAGAAAAACAAATTATCCTGCAATTTATTTCAAATAAATGTAGGTGCCAAGTTGGAGCTGGAAAAATAATATTAAGCAGGGAAAAGAAACCCCAACAACCTAGCACAGCCATGAAACATGATCTCTTAATTGACTAACTGGAGGCAATAGTGACTACATCGCACGCCAGCGAGGGGGGACTGCATAGGAAAAAGGTGAGGACGTGGATGGGGGGGCAGTGCGTGAAGGCACAGCAGAGGGGGGGCGATGGGGAAGAAGTAGCAAAGTGAGAAAATGCAGCACAGGAGGTTGGAGCAAGGGGAATTAAGGACAGTGGTGAGGCAGGTGAAAATGTAAACACATGAAAACTGCAAGACCAGATCACACGGACCTGTTCCCTCTGTCTCCCACGGGACCAAAGGAAAGCAGGAGAGGAACCGGCATGGAGAGACCTACATGTGTAGACACAGATGAAGGGACTGATCTTTGGCAGGTGTGAAGCTGGCTGGAGGTCAAGGCTGATGGCAGAGCACCAGTTACTGCAAAATGAAGCCCAGCAGAAGCAGCGATTTCCCTTCACCATCATCCTCTAGGGAAAAATGTGTCTAGTCTGCTCACTCCAGGACTGCTTTCTACCCCACAGCATAATGGTGCCTGCCTTGTCATAGGAGGCACACACAAAGAAGAGAGGGAGGAGGCCCTGAAAGACAAAGCCAGCATGAAACTAACATAAAGCAGTGCAGAGATGTGAGGGCTCTAAATGGGAAGAGGGTGACTTTGCCTCCCTTGTCCCAGGCCCACCTCAGAGAAGAGTGCTGGCATCTCTCAAGCAGCTTAACAACAAACTTTTGTGGATTTGGTTTCATTTTAAATGCCTTTATCTAAATCTAGGGGAGCTAGAGATGGACTTCAGTCAGAGGAGTGTGGATGTGCTCCCAGGCTTCTTTCAGGACTCTGAAAGTTTCCGCCAAACTTTGGTTTGACCTTATTTCTAAAAGGAACACGGGTTGCATCATATTGCAACCAGGAGGTTGCTTGTCCCATATTCTTTTCAGTTTAGGCCAAGTCCACTTGCTTAACAGTTTCCTATGATGCTCCTCTATGCTTGGTTAATTCTGCATCATGGTGAGATTAAAAAAAGCAAAAGGCTTCTTTTTGCCTATTGTTCTTTTTCTTTAGTGCTTGTCACCTTGGGAGACAATGGAAATGCAGAAACACATTGGCCAGAAGAATATGACTCACAGTCGAGGGAGCTGGAGCAATCGTGTCCTTGGCCTTACATTCCAGGGTCGCTGTGAGAGGCAGGAGCAATGGAAAAGAGATGCATCATTTCCCCACCAAACGTTGCTCAAGACCTGAATATGCTTCTTTCAATCCCTGATCTAGACAATAAAGCACATCTAAACAGCAAAGACATGTCTTGCTTCAGACTCCAGTGCTTACAGAGGCAGCGACATTCATAGCTGGAAACTCACGAGATGCCGCAGACAGGACTTGAAGAAAATGGAAGGACTCCTGTCGGCCTCAGATGAAGTTGCAAACAAGTGCCTTCCCTGTCAGGAGGGAAGCAGCTTGCTGGTTAAATCCACCACCTACATAATGCTAGGCTGCCATACATACTGTATGTCCACCCATGAACACCAATACTGTGAGCTGCAGTGCCTTCAGCTAAAAAAACCTCCTTGGCTCAGCTGAACCTGTTCAGGGCACAAGAGGAGCCAGGGCTAAGGCACTTGGGAAGTGAGGGGAACAAAGGAAGCAGCTACGTTTAAGAGGGAAGCATGCTTTCTGACCCTTGTAGGCGGCTATACACAGTGCTAATGAGGCCAAAAAAAGGAACTGAAAGCATCACTGAGCTTTGCAAATTGCTTCCTAGTTACTGGCCTGGTGTGGGCAACTTACAGTTTTATTGGGCTACTCCTTTGGTCAAGGTCTGCTCGGTTTGTATTATTTTTATCCTGGCAATAAAGGGGAGGCTTTAGCATCATTTAAAAATGCAACACTGCAGAATCAAATGGAGATGACCTTGCAAATCTGGCATTATAAATCAGCCAATGGAAAGGAATGCTGTGCAGTACTAAGAGAAACAGGGCAAACGTGCACTTACATATAGTTGACTAATGGTTTATATTTTATAGCACCTTCCCTTAGAAGATCTCAAAAAGCTTTACAGTAAATAGAAGAAAGAAAAAAGACTTTGGATGTCTGATCCTGCATTCACAAGCCCCAGTCCCAGCTGGTTACACCAGTTGACACCATCTGGAGACCAGGACTGTCATTTCCCTGTGCCCAAAGCAGAGGTAAAACACAAAGAAGCCAAAACTCTCTGTTCATTACATCACTCCCTTGAAGTGATACAAGGATCTGGTACTGGCTTTGTAGAGACCCAGATAACCCCCCTGGGAAAACAGTGGAGAGCCAGTCTCTACTGCCTCAGTACAAATCTCATGTCCTACTTTAGGGTTTTTTCTGGGACGGTGCCATTAACATCAGTATGATGAATGACAGGCACTAAGAAAGGTCTTCTGAATTTGGTCCATTCCCTTTGCAAAGAAGTTCTTACTATGCATCTAGCTAGTAGATAAATATTCTACCCCAGTCATTGCTGTCATACCTGAGCACCCATTGACACAGTCCTTACTCCTCTCAGGTTAGTGACAGACAAGCAGAAATACTGTAAGTCCAAGATCAAGTTTAGAATCATAAAAGCTCACAGAAAATTCACAGTTCTTGCAGGCTGGTCCTGCAAGAGATGCCAACAAGTGACTCAGCCAAGATCACAGCTACAAGAAGGTAGCAGTACTGGGGACTGCCCTTCATCCCCTGGGAATTTAACACAGACCCAAAATAAACTGCTAATGCTGACACCATGGTAGTTTATCTCAAGGCAGTGACTGATTCGACAATGTTTTTATGCCTAAGAGTAGAGATCTCCCTAGTAATCTGATATATCTAACTGATACATATTTTTTTTAATAGCCTTGGACTCCCTCTTCTATGCATACCTATGAAAAGGCAAACATATGCATCTTGGTTTTTCCAGTGGTAAGTTCGGAAAAAAAGAAAAGGAACAGAATGAAGACGTTTGATTTTGACAGTATCTATCCTGGCATCTCATGCCACTACTTGAGAGAGCTAATGGAGAGTGATCACAATGCCAAAGGAACACGAGCAGACAGAAAGAGCTGTTAAGGAATCAGAATAAGTTGCAAATGCATCTAGACAAGTGATTAGGAATCTCACCTCCTACCTACCAGCAGTCAGTGGCTGTGTTCCTCCTACTGCACTTGAGCAGGGTTGAGCCAGACCTTGCCTGTTTTTGAGATGCCCAAGCTCCCAGAGAAACCTGGGTGCTTATTTTCAAGTAAAGCTGCATTTTGATTTTGCATGCACCAGTTTTGGCTCAGGGCGCCATTCTGGGATTCCCCCCAAATCCTGGCCAAATTGAAATGCCTAGAAAGACAAACTAAAACTTGGCTGTGGCATTTTCATGAGTAGCTCTCTGTTTGTGGGTGTGTACATGTAAAAGGGGTAAAAAGGACAGCCCCAAAGGAGGAAAGCTAGTACTAAAGGCTCCAGAAATATAGTTTTTTGATTTTTCTATTTCACAGTTGGTTGATTTCAAGCATTCTAATGGCTGCTTCCTACCCCAGTGCCCATCTGTCTATTTTAATAAAAGTTCTTGGTAGCACCTACCTGGCAAGCATTTGAACACCCAGCAGCACAACCAAATTTCACCCTAAATCAGGGGGCTGAAACAGCGAGCTCTATGGAAATGATGCAATCATCTTTCTCCCACAACACAGGCACTGGCAGCAGCAGATAGACAGATGGGTAAAGCAAGCAGACAAGAAAACGTGATGGGCCTGGCCCCATCTCTCCTTCTCCCTTTCATTTTTTCTGTTAAAGTCTGGGTGAGCAAAGGAGAGATTGTTGTAACACTTGAGTGCCCTGTGCAGCCACAGAGGTCTTCTGGGTGGCAGTTAGAAAGAGACAAATGTTCATCAGCTACCTTGAAGATGCTATGAGATAACTGATGCACTGAAGGCACCAGATGACAACGGTGCCTCTCTTTAGGACCTTCATTATCTTGATCTGTCTGTGTCTCTCTCTGGATCTAATCAGTGGTGATGGATGCTAACCCTTGCTCCATCCTCTGGGCATCCAACTGTGCTCTCTCTCATTTGTCACAGGGTCCCCATCCATTCCCCAGCAAATCCCCCATCCCATGTGCAGGTGCTGGGACAGGGAGGGGATCAGCTTCCTGCAGACCAGCTTGTGCCACAGTTAAGTTGAGGAGGATGGGCACAGGGCGGGTGTGTCACCTCCCAGTGCTAGGAAAGCTGGACCGTGATCTGCTGTGTTCATACCTCAACTCTTTGTCCAGTCCCTCTAAACAGATCTGTTCTCTATAATTACCTTACTACTGTGAAACACAAGCTGGATCAGGATGTCAGGGTAAAAACCCTGTGTTTCACTTGATCTCCAGTGCAAGCAAGTGGGCTTTGCTGCCTGTTACTGCTCCTCGCCCCCTCTCATATAGGAGGATGGACCAAGCCCTCTCAAGGTTGTCTCAAATGATGTTCATCTCTATTACAAAGCCGTAGGAATTCCTCCCCGCATCTTTCCTCTCTCCAGTGTCCTTTTCATCAAATGCATGTCAAAACTGCAAGAGGTACCAATAACTTACATCAGAGATGAGGCCCAAGTAGAGCACTGAAGCAGGCCATTCAGCAGGGGCTGTAAGTTCGTCGTGGGCAAGGAAATGCTGCTTTTGGTGTAAGCCTTTGACCTCCCTTCCCCTCAAGTGTTAGATGGTACAAGAGTGTGGAGAGCAACTCACGACACAGGCAAAATTCAACACAAGTAAATATTTGTCATGCTAGGAGAGCTGCATCCATTCATGACCTGCTTTCCTCCCCCTCTCCCTTCACTCTCTACCCCAAGAGGTAGCATCCCCATGTGGTTGCTCTTAAAATGGTGGCAGAAGAAACCGGTGTGAACACTGATATTCTGTTACTGCCTCAAGGACATGAGTGTGTGGTTAAGTCTTGGCATTTCACCCTTCATCAATACTAAAATTTAGCAAGAAATGTGTACAATGAAGGCTTATGTCTTAGGCCTTTTTCTTATTAATCCTATTACACTTGTCTTTATGAGCTCTCCAAGTTCCTTTTACTCCCTCCGGGGCTTGGCTGCAAATGAGATTTTGCATCTCAGTGTAAAATAACCCGAACATTTTTCTATAAAATTAAATAAAAATCCTCCATCCTGGCAGTACATGCCCAGAATCCAATTTCTGGAGTCTACCTCTTTCCAAGTGCTTCATTGTCTTCTCAACTTCCCTTAGCTTTGGGAACATGCTTTCATTCTGTCCTGATCAATATCGTGAAGAAAAGTAAGGAGCAAACTTTAAACAGCTCAGATGAACAAGAGGCAGAAAATGTGAGATTAAGCTGCAGAAGTCTGTGACGTTTGGCAAATCTCCTCTCATTATATATGCCTCAATTTTCCGATGTGTAAAGTGGTAACAGTGATAGTCCTAGTCTGCAATGCAGATGGGTTGGCTCAGCTCATGGATGTTCAAGAGTATGATGAGATTCTCTTTCAACGAATAGTATCCATAAGTTTATTATTGAGGTTACATACCATTTAGGTAAGTGTTTAGACTTCTGAACTTTGCCAAATCTTCCTAGCTTTGCAAAACTGGACTGGGATTTGTGCAGTTTCCAGAAATTCCTAGTATCTTCTGTTTCCTATCAGGCAAACAACTTTTTTTTTTTTTTTTAATTTTATTCTTTTTGACAAGAGGGCCTCAAGAACTATGTCCTGGTGCCAAATTTGCGTATATGTTCAATAAGGAAGCCGTGCCTGCTCCCAAAAAGCTTACCATAATGACAAGAAAAAGCAAAATGAAAAGTGTATTAAAATTCTTAATGCCATCTAGAGTTAGTAAGGCAGAGTGTAATGGCCAGAAATGAAAAATAATGGGTGAGCAAAGTTAATAGCATCCCTTCCCAGAGCTCTGACTGCTTTGAATTTCATCATTCAGAGAAAGGTAAGTATTGTGTGGAAAGTAATTCCTATCATATTAAGGGAGGGAGATTTTTACTGTACCATGTTAGAACAGGTTTGGTGCTCTAACATTATCATTTACCTTTGATCTGTAAAATCTGGTTATGTGTTAGCCATTCACCAGTACTACTTATAATCTGAAGTCTTTAATACCTCATATGGCAGGATGACTTGGGATGCAAGAAGAAAACAAAATCAAGCACAACTTGCAGTGCCTTAAAGAAACATTGACCTTAACTGGCTGAGCTCCTGTTCAACTCAGTCTCAAAATCTCCGCAGCAGATTTCCACCTGCACAAGTGTATATTCCTGTTCAGCCTCTGCAGCACACCACTGTTTACCATAAAAGTTGACATTTAGATGTGAAAAAATCAGGAAGGAAAGGGGATGATTTAAAAATAAAATGTAATTTACACTAATTATGTTGTTACATAGGATGCTCTGCAAAAAACATTAGCAAGTGAGATCATGTCAGCAAAGCACAAGATGAACTGTATGGAAGACTTACATGTTCCTAAGTCAGAAAGCTGTGGCTTCCTGCTGCTTGTCATTTCTTGGCCAATCAATGCTTCATAAAGACTTTTAGGATATAGTCAAAGTACCTCTGCAGTCCTAGTGTCTGCAGTACCTAAATAGGAAACCAGTGGTAATACACCGATAGGCGCAACATCCTGGTGCCGAAAAGCATATGAGCACTCCTGTTACAACATTAGGGAACAGACAAAGTGAGGCAGTCCTGAGTCACCTGTGGCAAAATAGTCAAACCAAAGATTGCCAAAGCCCAGCATCATGCCACGATTACTGACCACCCTTCATTTCATCTCCAGAAAATTGCTGAAAAGGAGATGACCACCAACTCACAGTGTAGGACATGCACTATTATGCAGTTTGATGTCTCCCAGACCAGAATCAAGAACTCTTTGCCAGTCCCCTCTTTTTCCCAGTACTCACCCTGTACTGAACTGGGAAGGGTGCATGTCTGTCTTGCAGCTACCAAAGGCCACCATTAGCAATTAAAAAAAGCACAGTAGATTCACCAATATTTGGGTAGGTTCGGAAAAGCAGTTCTTCAAATAGCATCGTAAGGCTTGATATGATTTTAACACATCTCTCAAGTGCCTTCAGCTCAGATCATCTCAATTTACATGTCAATATGTTTCAGTTTGCTCTCCTGTAGCCTGGAGGAGTAAGGGGAGAATTTGCCTTTGTCACTATCCCCAGCTGATCCAGCTCAAGTATTTCAAGGGGTTGTACACAGACCACCTTACCATTTAAAACTTGCATGTAATCCATACCATGCCTCCCACCTGCACACACATTCCTATCCTATAGCAGGCTTCGTCTTATGCAAAGTGGGCCAAGATTAAAGCAATCTTGAAGACAACCATTTCAGTAATCCTGTAGTGAATGTAAAGATACATAATTTAAGTCTGAATATTTTGGAGGCACACAAACTCTCAGGAATGTGGGATACAGCAAACAGCTCCTGCCACATATTTTCAACTGGGTTTTCTCCAATGCCTGTGCTCAAATTCAGGTAGCAAGTTGATGGCCTCAGAGTTTCTGCCATCCAAGAAATGATCAGCTAACAAAGAGAGTTGACACATTTTACGTTTCACAGTGTACAGAATCTCAAAAAAAGGGCTTCGTCTGTGCTCTTTTTGCTTTTTCTTTCCTCCTTTGTTTTGTTTTATAAAACTGTTCACCATTAATCTATCTAAACCACTTCACTGACCACAGGGGCCAGGCAGCTAAGGACTGTGATTATTTGTCAAAGCTTTTATTTTGAAAAAAAAAAAACCTGACAAAAGTAATTCAACAAATTTTTTGACAAATACATTTGAAAATTGTTAGGTTACCTCAGTTAACCAGATGAATAATGCGAAATGATATGAGGTGAATAATTTATTACAAAATATGGGGGAAAAAACACTATATAAATTATTGAATTAATATTATTTGACAAGTGCTTGCCCTTCCCTGAAGTGCAGCTTTCTCTGTGATGGAACACAGCAGCTGTTTAAAAGCAACAATAGTTTAAGGCAGCAAATGAAGAAGAATTGCAAGTGCTGAGAGAGTATGAGATTAGGCAGAATGTAATTATCCAGATTGGAAGCTGGTTAAAATCAGGAAATAAGGCAAAAGTTCTCTTATAAAATATATCACACAATAACAACCACAAGTGGTACAGATATCTTCTCTTGTTTTTCATCCAAAATGTTTATTATTAACCAAGGTATAGAATAGAATAGAATAGAATAGAATAGAATAGAATAGAATAGAATAGAATAGAATAGAATAGAATAGAATAGAATAGAATAGAATAGAATAGAATAGAATAGAATAGAATAGAATAGAATAGAATAGAATAGAATAGAATAGAATAGAATAGAATAGAATAGAATAGAATAGAATAGAATAGAATAGAATAGAATAGAATAGAACTGTTGGAAGGAACCTAAAATGACCATCTAGTCCAACTGCCTGACCAATTCAGGGCTGACCAAAAGTTAAAGCATGTTATTAAGGGCATTGTCCAAATGCCTTGTAAACACTGACAGGCTTGGGGAATCGACCGCCTCTCTAGGAAGCCTGTTCCAGTGTTTGACCATCCTCTCGGTAAAGAAATGCTTCCTCATGTCCAGTCTGAACCTCCCCTGGTGCAGCTTTGAACTATTCCCACGCATCCTATTGCTGGATACCAGGGAGAAGAGCTCAGCACTCCCTCTCCCCTTCCCCTCCTCAGGAAGCTGTAGAGAGCAATGAGGTTGCCCCTCAGCCTCCTTCTCTCCAAACTAGCCAAGCCCAAAGTCCTTAGCTGCTCCCCATAGGACATGCCTTCCAGCCCTTAAATAGTTCCCTTCTGACTTGCTGGTGGGGTTTCTTCCCTTCCTACACCATGAGACTACTTTCTGCATCCGAGCACCCTGGCTGGATACAAAGGTGTATCACTCATAACAACGTCTGGAATCATAAATTAAAGAAAGCAGCTGGACTGGGCAGAACCCAAACCTAACCCAAACCCGCCCTGGGGCAGAGGTTGAGCTCCAGCTTTACCTCCCCTTCGACAAGGCCCCGCCCCGCGTGGCTCAGCGCGGAGTGACATATAGCGGCGGGAGCGGGAGCTGCCAATTGGTGTCTCGCGGGAGAGCTTCGTCCGTAGGTTGAGGAAGAGCATGTAGCCACCGACCACCAAAACAGACCGCACCAGCAGACCTTCGAAGTGGCCACAGATGCAAACCCCACCCACCTGTGAGTAATTTATAAGAACTGTTGAAAACTCAAAACATCAGTCGTTGCAGATTTAATGTCTTTTGAGGCAGCTCTGATTTCGGCTGGGGAGAGGGAAGTGAAAAATCGTGAATGCTCACGTTAAGAGCTCAGCTATACATGCATTAACTCTGAGTTTTTATGTCAGCCATGATGAGTTAGGAAGGAAGGAGAGCCTGCTTTTCTTCAGGTATATTTCCGTCATTAGCCCTATGGCCAGCAGGATGCCCTTACTCAACACCATGGAATAACACCCTGTATGGCTATTAGTGTGCCTCCAGGAGCTGTTATTTTAAAGACACTACCAGTCCCTTTCGAAAAGGCAAACCATAACTGTGGCACGTTGGAAAGATTTGCTTCTAGTACCTAAGAGCAGGAGCTGAGCTCACCCTAAGTATTGCAAGAATTATTTGGGGAATTTACGCTCTTGGGTCCTGGTTCCCGGTCACTAGCAGGGAAACACAGGACTGCGCAGAAGACAAAATTTACAAATCTCTGTCACCCTATGGGAACGTTGCGATACTCCCAATTTACACACACACTTTGGATGTGTAAATATTTCAGAGCTGCAGTTTAAGGGCACCAGTGATTTGCACAGCACTATATATCACTGCTTCCCAGGGAACACAGCGCTACTGAAAAGTAGCACTCAAGTCAGAGGTGGATTTAACATTAGCATCTCAACACTACATTACAAGTTTGATTGTTTATGTACATCATGTCAACTGATTTAAAATCTATATTTACACACACTGAGATGGCCTCCACTCATTAATAAATTAAACCACTTGTAAACCACTGGATCTGCAAGTTGGCTTTCTAATTTACTAGCATCTGAGTATCAGGTTGCCCACCCTTCCTAGGCAAAAGCTGCTGGGAGGAACAAAGCTAAATGCTCCACACAGCCCTGTAGATTGTGGTTGTCCATATACCACTGGCATTCATGCTCCTCATACTATACACCTCTCTGCAGGCTAAAGAAGTCTCTTCTGTCCTGAAGAGATTAGCCTTGGATCTTTTGCCAATATTGAATTCAATCATTTAGATCAGTTTAATGACAAAAGTTAGTTTTTCCAAGAGGAAGCTGGAAACCTGCAGCAGTACGGTCTTGGGGGCTAAGAGCGACGCAGTGAGCGAGCTGCCATCGCAGCCGCTCATGAGGGCTCCTTCTGCCATCAGCTCTCCAAGCTCATAACTCCCTTCCTCCCCTGAGCACGAATGATGAAATATTAGAGGCTCTGATCTCTGCATCATTAAATAGAGAATATTCTCACTCTGTCCTGACCTGTGCTAGGGCCAGTTTAAGGAGCAATCCGTCATGAGATCATTAATACAAAGACTTGCTCAGAGGGCAAGGATGTTCATCCAAAATTAATTTCTTAACCTTTTCGGGAAGGACTTCGGAAAGGATATTTTACCTTTCCTAACTGGAGGGATCAGTTATATATTTCCGCACTGCAATGATGATGGAATCAGAGCCAAGAGGCCAGCACCATGCTGAGACTTTGCCTCCCCAACTCTTTCAGTGATGCCCAGCACTGTGTGAGCAGAAGCCCCGGAGATCAGGAAGAAGAGCAATGGTCAGGGAGCAAACCAAGGTCAGGAAAAAACTGAAATGAATATAGTTCAAATAGGCCAAAGGCACAGGCCCCATAACAGCAGCCCGGCAAGGGATAATACGAGGACACTGTAAAAAATGATGCCTGGACATAGAGAGATGCTGTAAAAACATTAATGAGTCTTTGCCTTTCAAGATGCAGATCCAAATGTCAAACACAGTAAACTCGCAAGTCACATGAGTGACAAATGAAGGGGACTCTGGATTTACTTGCAGTGTTGCTCATAAACATTCTGGGAGAACGTCTGTCCTTTAATATATGGATTTTCTGTGCTTAGTATCTGAGTGGTTCCTTGGTCTTCCTCCCACCCCTCTCTCCACTCTTCTCCTACAAAGAGTTTTAATGACAAGAGATACCCATAACCTGATGATGAGAGCAAGCTATAAGGATGGATGCAGATGGAGAGAGAGAGAGAGAAAGGAAACCTCCAAAACATACGTTTTCTCCTAATAGTATACAATCTACACAGACTGCTGCAGAAATGGGATAAATAATAGAATCACAGAATTTTCTCATCCCTTGTCACTGTCAAATCCTATTAAACTCACTCCAGGTAAAAGGTGCATTATCGACATTTCTAAAACTACACTACGCATCGGGGTTACCATAAACAAATGAAAGAAGATGGGTGTGACAGAGGATAGAGACAAATCACAAATCATCATCTTCCCAGTGAAGCATCAAGAGTCTACGTATTGGGAGTGAGGTGCTATTCCTATATAAAAGCTATATCAGGTTAGGACTGGAGCTTGATATTAACCCTCTTGCTACTGTTTTTTCTATGAATACTGGCTGTGCTGCTTCTTTTGAGGCTAATGTGCTTTTATACCAAAGAAGATACAGACAACTGGATTAGTATGGGATTTAGGGAGCAGGCTGTGTACCAGGTGATGTGACAGCGAACAACTAAATTTAATATGGCAGCTTGATCCATTATGTATTTTATTCCAAGCAAATTCTACATGGGCACATGAAACCTGGACTGGATCTTGCATCACAGTGGACTGGGATCCAGAAGCGGGCCACATCAGATCTGGGCCATACGATGATTGCATTTTAACAATCATTTTTGCTGCCGCTAAGTACATTTTACATGGCTTAAGCTTATAAAGGCACAGAATCCTCATTAGAAATCATCCTGACCCTAAACTTTAAATAAAGATCCATAATATTTAGCACCTTTCTGGCATTTTTACTTGTGAAGCTTAAAGATCTTTAATCGATTGATATCGTTACACTCATTTCCACAGAGACACTGAGCAGGGAGGCTGACACATGCAAGGTTGCCCAGTGAATCAAGAAGAAAGCCAGGGACTGCACCCAGAGCTCCCATCTTGCTCAAACACTCCTGCAACCTTTGCTCAGCTCAGCACCGGAACAGAGACTTTATCCGCTTTCACCATATGGGCCTGAAATCTGCACACGTAACCAAAATCCTAGTTCTGACAGTCTCAGGAGGGTTTCAGAGCAGTACAGGTCTGAAAGACACAGTCTGTTGATTATTGCTCTTCCTCAAGAAATTACTGGATGAAGACATGCACAGATAACCATCTGCAAGTACTCTGAAACACCTCTTTGTTCTCTCCTGGATCTTATGCAGGTTTAACTTCATATCTACACATACATACGTAGAGTACATGGCATGCTAAATATTTGTCAGCTGATAACCCCGATAACACCAAGGCCTGCCCCCAGCTTGGCATCACAGGACAACCTTGCTCACTAGAGATGAAGCAGCTTCTGCTGCCCCATCCTCAGAGTAACTGCAGAGACTAAGAAATGTAAAGCCTCTCTTATGCTTCATTAAAAAAAAAAAGATTAATACGGAGAGGGCATACTTAATTTGATGCTAAGTTGTCCTTTGCATATCACTGGCCTGATCCTACCATCTTCCCAAAGCTTTATGAGCTCTGAGAGGGACACAAGACACGGCTATTCCAAGAAGCAAGGAGAAGCCTTTACAGAAACAGGTTTTGTAATCATTCGCAATTCATTTAGCATACGGAGCAACATTCTGGGTGTCATGTCTCCCAGCTGGTGGCCAGACGCTACAGTGGATGCGACCAACTGGCCACAGTCCTTCAGCCTGGCAGACCAGGCTTCTGTGTGTGCATGGCCTGCGTGTTTCCATGGCTGAGGTTCAGAGCACCATGTCCAAGTCCTGCAAGCAGACGCCAAGCCAGCTGAACCACAGAGGAAATTATCCCCTGGCCAAGTCGGGTGGGGGGATGCCAAAGTTTGGAAAAGAGCACCAGCCAGCCAAGAGCATCTTACATCGAGAGTAGTCATCTTTCCAAATTTCTTAGTGAGAGGAGAGAAGAACAGATGGCTTTTGCATTCAAAGCCCAGACCAAGGGTTCAAGGGGATGTGCAATGTCTTTTCTGCAGCCCCTCTAAACTCCATACATACCTACATGGAGCAATACAGCCGGTGCGGCGTCGGAGATCCTGGAGCTGGCTCCACTCAGGCTGGAGTCCCTGCTGCACAGGGAGCCGTGAGCTCACCTCCCAAAGCAACATAGCTGGCTTGGTACAGCACTAGGCCCAGGCTAATGTGCCCAAGTCATGGTTGAAAAACAATCTTTGTTTAATGCTAGCTTGGAGATTCTCCACTGCTTTGTCTGAATGCTGCTCAGTGCCACTTTTTCTTCTGTAACAAGAGGGAGGGTTCTGATCTGCTCTCAAACACTGCTTTAAGAGCCAGGAAAGAGCTAGGTGGATTCCACTTTGCCTAGGAAAAATTGAGCGTGGATGCTGAGGAAGAGGACAGAGAGGTTGTTAACACATCAGTGACAAGGACTAAGGCCCATGCAGCCTGGAGGATGGGTTGCACTTAATCGCTTTGCCCATTTGCAATTGTATGGTTAATTTGTAGCTACTTTCTGCCCAATGTATGACTCTGCTATCACTCCCGTAGGGTTATAGCTGAAGACACGATTGCATTTCCAGACAGGCTTGTCACTTAGAAAACACTAATGCCCTGCTTTTGCAAGGTGATTATTAAGGGGTACTTTGACTTTATAATATACCAGATGTCTGCATGGCTACAGCCTGATAACATGGAACCAGCAGCGGCGTTGATTAAGTGCTGCTGGCAATCTCACTTCTGGAATACTACAGGCTACCAGCGGCCATAATACAGGAATAATTAATAATAATGCTTAATCTTGCTCTCTAACAAACAGGAGAAAAACCTCTCTCTCACCCTGGCCCATCCTCCTCCTCTCCATGAATCCTAAGAGGAAGCAAAACTGCTAGAGCCAATGCCTTTGGGAGCACTGCTTCCCCTACCCCGCCATGGCAATATCACTGCAGGCTGCACTCAGGCCAGGAAGAGATAGGGAGGCCACCTTAGACACGTGCCCTGAAAGCCTGGGATGTAGCAGTCACAACTTTAAGACGGAGGGGCTGAGCACGGAGTAGCAGGCAAGTGGCTGTCGTACAACGTGCTGATAATTGCACGGGTACTAACACCCTATGAAGGGAGATACATCCAGCCTTCGCTAGCTGTGAGAAACACGCTTGACGTGAGTCTTTGAGGGAACCGTGAAAAGCGAGTGAC
Source organism: Fulmarus glacialis (assembly GCF_000690835.1). Classification (NCBI taxonomy): domain Eukaryota; kingdom Metazoa; phylum Chordata; class Aves; order Procellariiformes; family Procellariidae; genus Fulmarus; species Fulmarus glacialis. The sequence continues at coordinate 20,443 of NW_009205650.1, forward strand.
ATCTTATTTCTATTGTATAAAGCAGCTCTGAAATCAAGGCACCTTTGTTTCTAAATACTCAATCTTTGTTTCCCTGTACTGGCAGTTCAAGCAATCAGAAATCCTGAGTGTAGCCTCCCAAAACCATGAAAATGAGTTCTCTAGATTTATTGTTTTTGAATCATCAGGTTACATTTAGGTTGTATTTTCATCACATTATAGTAAAAAACCTTCTTCAAGCTCTCCTCGCTTCCCCTCCCCCCAAAAAAAACAATGAAAGAAGAAAATTTGTCTTCTTGCTCACATACCTACAAGGCGGCTGAGCTTGAAATTAAATATGGAAGGACTAAGAAGGACTAAGGATTTCTGCTAAAATTGTGAGAGTCAACAATGCAAAATTTCCAAAATCCCTGTCCGAATGTTAAGGATGTGGCAATGCTGTATTTGAAATGGATAATGCTTTATTGTGCTATACTTGAATTCACTCATGCTGCTCTCCTCTACTTGTTAAAGACATTCATGGGGAAAACCTCTGGATGTTCTTTGTATATGAGGGAACAAAGTGTCCTCTCCCATGGAGGCAGAATACACTGTTACTGAAGCTAAAAGGCCCAAAGTGCCACCTAATGCTAAAATAACAGGGAGTTTTACCTCTACTTATCTCTCATAATCCTGAGTTATTTGTCCTCCAGATGAAATGAAAGATATATCCCATCACCTCTACTGCACGCAAATATCACAGCCTGTAAAGCTACATATTAGCAGCTTGGGAGATTCCCTCCCACAGAAGGGGATCAAGCCAGGTGAACAATGACTAAGAATTTTGTTTTTTTCCCCAAAAACTCATCTTATGCCTGAAATATATAATACCCACTAATGACATATGTAGCTGTGGGAGCCACAATAATTACTGAGGCAAACAAATCTCATGCCTCAGGAAGCAGAGTGCTTTCCATGGGGGTCATGAAGGGAGTCCCCCAGCTGCAGCGTTACCCCGAGACATGCCGAGCCTATGACCTGCCTCCTTGCGGCGGCTCTCACCCCGCCTCTTGCCCATCAGGCAGCTCAATCCAAAACCCTTGGCAGGAGGCTGTGCCAATAAATATATTTTCTATTGGCAGGATATTGCTCTCCTCTGAAATATCACATATTTGGCCATTAGGGAAGGCAGAGTCTGATCTTGTATGTCAAATCCTATAGTCCCATGAAAAATGAAGGAGCCACTTTGCTCTGCTCTTCTCTTCTCCCAGCTAACCAGCCAAGGATGCTGTCACAAGTAAAATGCAGCGTGCAGGGCTTGCTTTGCCCTGGCAACAGCTGCACCTGAAAGTAACATAGAGGAGTGGATTGGAGAACAGAAAAGGGGCAGGAGATACATGTGCCTTCCTGCCCACCGAAACTGCTGAGAATTTTAATTTCAGGCCTCTCATCAGCCCTGACACAAAAATTGTAGCATCAGTTAAATCATGATGAGTTAGTGGTGCATTTGATGTTTACAGACTGTAGATTAGGAGCAAAAGTGCAGGACTTCACAGTAGCCTCGGTACGCGTAGATGCAGGGTTTGGACCCAAGGCTTAAGTTCAGGAGTTTCAACAAGAAACTGAAATGCTTGGAGAATTCATAATAGGATACAAAGCTTTTCTTCTGTACAGTAGGCTAGTTTTTACCAACCCACACCAAAGGTGACCAGAAGCTCTTAAAATGCAAAGCCTTATTTTGGATGAGTCAAATCCTAGCCAGCTACAACACATCAGCAGAAAAGCCCGCAAACATTTTGAAAGCAGACCTGATCTCCTGGATTAACCCAATACAAACGCCACTCAGCATGCCATAACATTGGCCTCAGGATAGACGCAGAGCGTCTGAGTCAGCCTTGCTTCCAAGGGGTTTGCAAAATGAAGCAGGGACCCTTGGAACTCCTTCTCCAGTGGGTTTGACTGCCCAGAGAGCCGGGGCTCCTACTGCTGGGAATGCCATCACCACCAGTACCAGGAAGG
>NW_009205650.1:22450-40250 GCF_000690835.1 Fulmarus glacialis
AGCTGTAGGGATGCTGGGCTCTGCAGTGCGGGGTGCTTGCGAATTCACAGGGAGACGGGCGCACAGGGGAGAGGATTAGATTAGCTTGCATTGATAAATCTTCTGTGTGCTCTGATACTCCAAGAATGCTCTTTCCCCGTGCCCCCTCCTCCTTCCCCCTCAAATCTCAGCCTCCTCCCTCCTGCCTGGTTTCATCACAACTCCAGATTGCTTGAACAAGCTGCCTGATAAGCCCACAGATGCCAACAGGAAGCAATGATGTTACAATAAGTGTCACAGGGAAAATGTCAACTGTATCATTATAATGAAGGTCATGTCTCCCTCACAGAGAGCTCAGGGCTCTGCACAATTCGCATGTTGTTATTAGGTAGATGTTGACATGTGTAACTTCTACCTTATGAAGAGTCACTGCACAGGGAAGAGTGGGGAAATGCTGGCTCACAAATACTCTGAGCTTCAGCCTCCGTCGCAGAAGGTGCAGAAGGAAACAATTAACAAGCATTACACAGGTGGGAGTTCACAAATACTCCGGTTCCAGCTCCTCACGACAGACAGCATATACACAGGGTAACAGGACAAACGCACAGCACATAAGCCAGCCTCAGCTGACACCAAAGCAAAGCACAAAGTGGTACTAAGAGCGAGTCAGGCACAAAAGCAACCAGCCTCCATCCCAAAGTTGATGCTAGTAAATGGCACTTGGATACTCCATATAAAACAGCTCACTGCCTCCCTAATGTAGGGAATCTCCTCCTTTTAAACCTAGCGATAAAAATGATAAAAAGGGGACTATAAAAAATAAAAGCCATGAATTAATACGCTAATGAAGTTTTATTATTTTTCTAAAAAAGATTTTGTTCCATGATGAGGAAATATATACTCTCCTTGGCTCTGGCTTTATGTGAGGAAGTGGTTGTAGGGGTAGTGGGGGGTGTTTGTGCACGCATGTGCGGACGAGATGAAGCAAGGCGCTGAATGCAGAAAACTGAGGCCTTTTAATTCTCCAGAAAGACACAATGTTCTTTCCCGTCTTCTCTCCATCTCCAAACCTGTCAATATTTTGCTCAATAAGGGATGACATGTTGGCAAGGATTTTCACATGAACACACGCATGCATGCACACATACCCTGCTAGAGCTGGTAGGAGAATATTAAAATCTGAGAGATTTGACTAATGCATTGCATGACAAAGTGCTTTCAGTGATCCACAAGACTGCCCATCACTCATTTGTCAAGGAGATGGTTCGGGCAGTGCTCACAGATCCCCCAGGACATCAAAACAATATTCATGTAAAGACAGAGAGGAGGAAAGGAGCATGGCAGAAGAGTGATCATCTGAAGAATTGGAGGTTCAGGTGTACAGCTCTTGAGGGACAAGAGCTAAGGTAGGGCAGGTGTATCAGCACACTTATGGGTGACTGAGCACCATTTTACTCTTCCTCCAGTCCAGAAAGCCAAGGGAGAGGTTAAGCAGTGGGATCAGCAGGTTGCAGCTCAAGGATAATTGCACTTCTCTGTGATGCTGGGTTGTAATTTATCTGCTCCCTCCCATTCCCATGGTGCCATGGTATATCCCCTCCCATCAATTTGTTCCCATATGCACTACTGTGAGGTAAAATTGCTGGTTGGGCTCAGCCTGGTATTTTTTATGGACTGTGTCCACTCAGTTGCTTGGGGAAAGGCTGCCTGGGGACTGAAAGTGCAGGAGAACACACACCTCCCTGGAGCATCTGTTTGTATTTTATTTTAGTAAGAGGAGAAGGAAAGCGCCATTTTATTCTTCCATCCATAGGGCCGTATTCTTATGCCTCTAAGAATTAAAATAGTCAATGCAGGCAATTAACAAGCAATAGATGAACATGGTGGAGATGTTCTGAGAAGAAGCTAGGATGATTTGGCTTCAATCCTCCACTCCCTGGCAGGTAAACTGCAGGAAGATAGTAGTGGAAAAAAAAGGCTTTTTACCCTTAGTTCTATTTTTCTCTCCTAGGATGATCCACCTTCCCTGTCTTTGCCCAGTGCTTTGGAAAAAAACAGCTGAAACTCATGAGACAACCCGTGAAAAGTCCCTCCCAGGTTACATCTGAAGCCCAGAGCAAAGACAGGCACTACAAGTTCTCTGCAGAGAATGCTTACAAACAGGTTTCACATCTTAGCCCAAAAGGGACTGTACTTCAGAGGGAGACCTTCAAAGCAATGCCTGCTGAAGGAATCTCCAAAAATGGTAAGTTTGGTTTGAAAGATCAAGTGGTCACCATCTTCCCCACCATTGCACCATCTTGTTACATCGCCATGGTCCATATACAGAACAAAAAAAATTATTCCCTGGCTTGAGATAGCCCAGGCTCAGGGAAGACAGTGAGGCATATGCAAGAGATAAAGGAAGAGTTGAGACTTTCCCTCATCATGGGGGGTGAAGATGAAAAGAGGAAGAAGTGGTTTGGGGGTTTGCCAGCATCCACATTCAGCAAAATGCATTTCTGAATCTAAGTCAAAGAAGGGATTCAATGGGTAAGCTTAGCAAGCCTTCCCCCATAGGAAGTCACCAGGGGGCTGGGTCCACTACCATCAGAAGCAACACTTTTAGGTCCTGCTGTTGCAGGTAGGCTAATCTCAGTGGCTCACAGATTTCTCACTTGGCTCCTGATCTGCAAAGTAATCTGAAATGGACTCCTTCCTGCATTTCTGCTTATTTATTCACTTATTTTAATTTGAAAGAGGATTTAGCGATTCGTGGAAGTCAGGGATCAATATCCCAAGCATGAGCCAAGAACAGCTCTGAGGAAGATTGGTCCATGATTCTGCGACTGACAGTGTACCTCAGTCCTGACCTCAGTCCAGGCCCCACAGTGCCAGGGGCTGGCTTCCCTGCTACTGTTCAGCCAGTGACCCCTCCTCCACCGCAGCCCCCCTAGCTCTCTTAGCACCTCGTTCTGCCTGTTCCTCTCCCTTCTGCCCTCAGTCTTCCTTGCTTTGAGACTATAAAATACAAGCCAGAAGGTGAAACTATGGTTTCGAGATGATAAAATTAAGATGAGATCCACCAAATTCATTTTTATTTGCAATCATAAACCAAACTTCACTTTACAAGACAGAGAAATTAAAAAGGAAAATGAGAGATTTCAAGTGCATCAGTTAGAGGTTGCCAATAGAACCAAAGTATTTTGTACTATTCATATTTTATGAAGCTCTATTGCTGTGTTTTGGACAACAGAACATCACAATAAATGATTTACCAACTCAGTAAAGGATCCAGAAAACTGATCTCGGCTCATTCTTTAGAAGGCCAAAGATCCTGATCTGTGTATGTTACAACCCTCCCAAATACGCTGATGCATTTTAAAACTGAAAAAAAACCCTTATCAGTCTTGACTTTTCTTTTTTAGAACTTTTCTAATGGATTTTTTCAGTTATTATAGGATAGCATCCTGCCAGAAATGAAGCAATTTTTCCAAAAATGACAGAGAACATTTGAGAAGAAGTCCATAAAAGAAATTACAACTTTCAAATGAAAAATAATTTTTTAACGTCACACATATTTGATTTTCATCTTTCTGACAGAAGAAATAATTATTAAAAAGAATTAGAATTATTACTACTTTTCTTAGAATTCTTTCGCAGCCTTAGAGGTTTCCTTTGGAAGCCATCAGCTAATCCTACTCCCTTCAAAACACACCTGAGCTAGGATTTGCAGGACGATAGGTCAAACGCACTGCAAGTAGGTGGTACGGAGAAGGCAGGCAGTTTTCTAAACATGCAAAGCTGGCTCTGCTGACCTTGTCTCAGTTTTGGGTTTTATACTGTACTAGGCAAACATAACACTTCAGATCTATTGGCATGCCTGCACTGGACTATGATGGTGTATCAGGTGGCATGTGATGGAAGGTGGGGACCAACATCCACTTCAGATGAGGCAAAAGTGATGCTTGTGAGCGAGCAAGGCAAGAGGTGTGGGATGACTCTGCAGTGCCCAGGTGGATGAGGACAGTTGGCACCAGAAGGTGAGACTTCTCTCCCTGCTCAGCAGAAACAGTGATAGAGACGAGGCACAGGTGCAGCTGACCACGTCTCTGGCAAAGCAAGGGGCTGTGCAGGTGGCACGGAATAGGATGACGTGTCATTCTTGCAGGCACATCAGAAAGATTGACACCTGCTCCTATGCCCTATTATGCTGATCCTCCACTCCAACCAAGCTTTGCCTGGATCAGGAAAGCAGCTATAGCAATGGCCAGCATTGTTTTTTATGATAGCTTCTATCTTCTCACCATCTGGGAACCATTAGCCTCTCAGTTTGTCTTAGACCTGCTTTAATGTACTCTCGGATGAGTCATGGCAAACAACAGGAGGGCCTGCCCTTGGGAGTGAGAGTGTCAGTTGTGCTCGAAATGCATGCTAGAGGCCACTTACCAGCATTCTGCTCCTCTGCCCTGCCAGAGCACCTCCAGATGCAGGAAAGTCAGTCATTTCCCAGACCAGCACCCCTGCCCATGAGCAGTTGCAGGACCAAGTGAGAATAGAAACGAGTGAGGGTCCTATTTAAGCTCAGCGAAGAAGCACTAGCACTATCTGGCCAAAGCAATGAGCTTCAGAGCCCTGCCATGAGGTGGGCTCACTCCCACCCACAATGGTCTTGGTTTGTTTCAAGTGCAGTTATGGAATGGTTTAATTGCTTCAGTGCAGAACTCTGCATGGACCCTTATTTTAGTGTCAGACGGGTCTGAGATTAGCACAAGACTTCAAGGGTGCTGGGAAATGAACATGCTGCTGTGGGATACACCTAATTTGGGACTGACTCTGCAGACATCTGCTCTTACCCGACGATGCTTCAGCCTTGCTCCCAGAAACAGGCTTCCATTCAGCCAAAATAAGAATAGCTACATGCCCCTGTGCACCAGTTCACTAAAGCAGCGCAGTCAAGGCCAAAGGATCTTGAAATCCCAGGGACCAAATGCCTCCCGTCAGCAGGCCTGGAGGCGACCGTCACTTCAGGCAGGGTCGTCAGAAAACCTCTGCGTCTCGAGGTCTGAAGGGAGGAGTAGAAGCCCGAGACAGATATTGAAGGGAAGCTGAAGAGGCAGCAAGCAAAGGACGAGGGCTGGGATTTGAGGAGAGCACATTTACTACTGGCCGAGCTTGTTACTGTTTTGGTGCAGTTAGCTCCTGTCTGTCACTCTCAATAAAAGTGTTATTGATTAGCATGTGACTTTATTGTAGAGAGCTGGCGGGGAGCCAAGGTGGAAGGACTCCAGAGGGAAAAGAGGACGACTTGGCTGGCAGGGAGGGAAGGGAGGGGGGATGGAGAAGGAGGAAAAGGGAAGCTTGGAAACATAAAATCTTGAAAAGAGTAATTAATTCTGATCATTACAGCAATCTATTCAGATTTTCAAGAATATTATAAATCAGTTGCCTGTACCCTTCCTGTTAGCATTCGCGCTGGGGAGGGATCCTGGGGAGAATTGATCAGCTGAGAGCGCCAGTGCCCTGGGGAAGGACTCCGGCTCAGGGAAAGGAGGATTGTTTTGGCTGCTCATTTCAGACTACTCCTGTGCCCAGGCCCATGGAAAACCAAGGAGGCTGGATGCACAGCCCTTCAGGAGACGTGTGGTCCCTCAGCCCACCTCCACTGCTGTCCCCTTGAGGCTGTGCCAAAGGAAAGGGCAGATGGCCTGAAAGTGAGAAAGTGTTACTATCTCTTGCAGCTTAACTGCAAAAGAAAAAAAAAAATCCCTACAGAAAAATAGAGGGCAGAAATGGAAGGGCAGAAAATGTATACTTTCTATATTAATTTAGAAATAAGTTTTATTTTAAAAAAAATCAACATTTTCCCTGAAACGTTTCATTCTAATTGCTTTCTTATGGAAAAAATTCTTTAAAACCTGCTTCATTAACCACAGAATCCCATTTTTCATGAACAAGTTTAACTTTTTTTTTCTCTCCTCTAAACTACTTCCTTACTCATGGACGCTTTGAAAAGTCATCTGGAGCCCTTAGGAAGAACATAAATGTGGGATAAGAAGAGTAGTGAAAGATAATTCATTGAAATACATGGCAAAAGGAAGTCCATCATCATAAAATCAAATAGCTCTTGCTTTACCATTTAGAGAGAGGGCAAAAAAAATCTTGATTAGATATCTGATTGATTTCCTATTTATGTATCTGGAAGATATCCTCCCAGTAGGGAATGCTCCCAGCTCCCATCTTTAAGCTGGCCCACCTTTCAGCAGGCTGGGCACTGCCTCCTTGAAGGCTCTTGGGGTAGAGAGGCTGTGGAGCTGCAATGAGAGGCACTGGCAGAGCTCTGTGTAGGGGACTCAGCACAGGTAGTGTTGAAGGCTGGAACCGGAGATCCTGACAAGGCTACAGGACCAGACCTGTCCACTGTATACTCAGAATTTAAAAGCATGCTTGGTCTGTTCATCTCCTTCCCAAAGAACAAAAATAAGAATGCTCCTGCTGTTTACGAAACATGTCTTGGCAATGCAAATCCAGATACCAACAAAGACCTAACAGGACACAACAGATTCAAAAAACAACCACCAGTAAAGCACAGCTCTCTACTTCTCCCTTTTCAACGCTCAACACTTGGATTTAAAGGTCTCTTGTTGCCACACGCTAATTCCATGACTATCAATGTCCTGACCTTCTGTTTCTCTCCATTTCCTCAGCTCTTTAATGGAAAACTCTTCTGACACACACAGAAGTGTGTTTTCTTTTTTCCCTATGCACACACGCTTTTATATCCTAGCTGTCCAGCCACTGCTGCAGGACGTCTATATGACAGCAGGCTGGTTCAGTAATGACCAGTTTGTGGTGCCAATTATTCTGGAGTGCTATGACAATGACACTGTCAGCTGAGCTCCACACCACGACTATGAAGATGTAGCCAGGCAGGTCACACCCTGAACTGAGGTAGCCTTGGCTGTGTTAAGTGGCAGTGCATGGGAGGTTTCAGGCAGAGTTAGGAGAGCATTAACTCTGCCACGGCATCGACACAATCCTTGGAAGCCTGTATTATCTCGATCCTCGAGCAACACAATTGCCAGGTGAAACTTGGTTGTCACATCTGTCCCTTCCCTCCTCCCCAACACACCTTCCCATCAGACCTTTGGCACCTTCCTTCCTCCCCATCAGCAGCAATATCCTGGAAGGGGCCTCATTAAACTACCAGCCCGGATGGCTTTGCTTCTTTCCCTGAGTGCATCTGTGGCCACACTCTGCCAAGGAGGACTTTTCCCTGCGGCTCTCTTCACTTGCCTAAACATAGGTGTCTGGTGCCATTTGGGATGCCCTGGGGTGCCCAAGGCATCTGCACAGAAATGACAGATACGACATGGGACTAGAGGAAACCTGTGCCCATCTGTACTAGTGGCAAGAAGCCAGGCAGGACACCAGAAAGCTACTAAAGCAAGTGACTCAAGCACCTAACACTGCTTCCAAATGGCAAGCTGGGGGAGTGACACAGGGTTCTTCTTAGACGTTGTTGGGAGCAGGACAAAGGAGTCCTTTCTTCCTTCTGCCAACATCTGCTGGACCCTTGCCCTTCCCGACAGCAGGCTCAGGAGAGTTTCTGGAATATTTTTCCGGCAAAGGACAGGTAAAAAACTGGCACTGTGCTCTGAGAATGGAAGGCAAGACACAGTTGTTATTTAAGTAGGGATCCGCCACATGCTCTCTGCTTCCTTCTCTTTGCACCACCCAGGCATGATTACTGGAAAAGGGCACTGGATGGAAGGGAAGAATTTTTGCGGGAAGTCCCAAATGATGATATGAATAACTCGCTTGAATGCCTTTTCTGCTTCTCATTCCTTCCACGGTGCTTCCCTCTCCAATACCTGCTTTTCAAATTCATATTTTATTTTCTATTCCTGCTCTCTGCTTCCTTCTCTTTGCACCACCCAGGCATGATTACTGGAAAAGGGCACTGGATGGAAGGGAAGAATTTTTGCGGGAAGTCCCAAATGATGATATGAATAACTCGCTTGAATGCCTTTTCTGCTTCTCATTCCTTCCACGGTGCTTCCCTCTCCAATACCTGCTTTTCAAATTCATATTTTATTTTCTATTCCCTGTTTCCTCCACTGCTGCCAGCTCTTAGTTTCATTTACTCGTTTTGATTGCATGTTATTTACTTAGCACCCGTTGATTTGTCCCCTCAGGACTTCTCCATTTTAAGCAAAGAGAATGTGTATGATTTTAAGTGGACATAATTTTATAGAAGAAAGGAAACAATTACTGTAGCTTCCTTCTCACTAGAAAAAACAAAATCAAGTCCATCTGAGAGATGTTTCAGCAGTTGGTCACAGCTGAGCTGATCACAAAATGGTGACCACAGAAAGGGTCAGGGTAGGAGTGACAAGAAGTCACAACGTACACAAAGCAGCATCTTAACTGTTTTAGAGCTACTCAACTCACATTATCTTTTAAAATGTACACGACTTGACAAACAAAAACCAGTTCTTCAATATAAGGTATCCTCCTAGTCCTGCTCTCAGCAGAGCCATGAGGCATACTGAGTTGTAGTCTGGAAAAGAAGCACAGGCTCAAGGAAGTAGAAGGCCAATAGACTCACACAGATGTCACAAGATGCTGAGCTAACCACAGGTCCTAACGTGTTCCCAGCAAAACTCAACACAGAAAGTACTAAGTTTCAGGAGGATAGGAGCAACTACACATGAAAAGGGTGCTCCCACCTTAGTTTTACTTCCCTGTCAATATTGCTCTGCCTGACTGCCTCAGTGTGCCTCCTCCATCAGCACAGTGACTTCCCAAGCACTTTGCCTGCAGCCACCACTGGCTTCACCCTGATGCCTTCCTTGGGAAAACATCCTACAGCCAGCTAAAAAACTTCAAGACAGCCTAATTTCTTCACTGCCCCAGTGCAGGAATCTGCCAAAATCATCATCAGAAAAAATGAGCAGGACCCTAGCCATTTCTTCATTTTTATGCTACTTGCAAATAACAACGTATTTCTCGAAGAATCACACAATCATTTATTTACCAAGTAGCCTACTGCGAGCACATTTCAGCCTATGGCATGCATAAAGACAGCTTGCTTCTATTGTCGTTGGGGTTTTTTCGTATAGGCAAAAGAAGATCTGCCAAGCTTTTAGATTTTTTTTTTTTTTAAACAATAAAGGTAAAACATCACAGGAAATAAAAGCCCCATAAACACAGCAGCCTTTCTCTGTCCCTCTCTCTCACTTGCCCACTCTCTCTGCAAGGGCCTGAGCTGTTCACAAAGTGGCAGGCTGACTCAGCACCGTGGCTGGACTAGTCTAAATCTTGACATCCTTTCAAGCCTATCATTTTTATGATGTCATCTTATGTAGTAGGTCATTAGTCACTTAAGTCACACGGTATTTGCACTGCCCCCTTACTGGATGACTGATGCTTTAAACAAAACAGCAAATATCAAGTCATTTCGTTATACGGTTGTGGGTGGTTTTTTAATGAGCAAGCAGTATGGCCAAAGATGTGTATTAGCTTTTAGGACACATTTTCATAGGCAGTCAACCACCTTTCCATATTTATCAACAGCAAATGAAGGGTCATTTCCCCTATTTGTAGCAAAATACAATGTACAAACATAACTGAGTGCCACTGCACATATTCTTTTTGGACCAGCTTCTCCAGTTGAGTAGAAACAAGAACTGCAGAGGCAGTAAAAATGGAATCAAGTTCAAAGAACAAGACGTATGTGCTTCTGACAGCACACGTTAATTCTCAGCACTGGGTCATCATATCAGCCCCTTCATGTCCACTTGAAATCCTCTCTTTTTAATCCATGCTCTCTTTCCTTTCCTGAGATGCAGAGTTTTACAGGTAGGATATTCAAAAGCACACAGCACTGGCTTATCTTTGACTTCAGTGTGAGCACACGTAGGCCAGCTGCAAATGTTTTTTGAAATCTTCCCCAACGTTCATCATCACCATATATCCTCTCTTATGCCTTGAGTTTCTCACCATGCTAAATCCTTCCCTACCACCCTACAGGTTAGTTTTCTTCAGAACTTTCTTACTCAAACTCAACTATAATTTAATTCACACAAAAAGAAACATTTGCAAAAAAGAAGACATGAAGCAGCTATGCAGGGTACAAGGAAGTACTTATGTTTCTGAAAGCAAGTGGAAAATGTTTCTTAGTTCTCAGCTGACAAGAACTGCTTGAAATACCAATACATGCTCCATTCACCACTGGACCAGAAGATGCTCCACAGAGGAACAGTGGCTCACTGACAGCAGGAAAAAGACAGGAAAAATTGCTCTGCTTTGAGAGAGGGAAAGGAGGACCTGCATGGAATAAAGTGTCCTTTGCCACCTTGTAGATGGAGCGTTCAGAGCAGAACTAAAGAAAAGCCTTCAGTGAGCAGACAGCCGTGCATGCGCTGGCTGGTTGGCTGTCTAGCAAGGTGAAATTATATTGAAGAGGCATTTCCATTGTGAAGACTTTCTGAAAGGTCTGCTGAAGCTGATGGGAAGAACATTTTTCAAAGAGATCCAGACAACAAACTGCACTTTCCACAATAAAAATACCCATTAAGCTCCATTATGGTTATTTTTATTGAAGCTAGTCTAGACATTCAAGTACTGTTTTTATTCATCTCCAGATAAATAGAGATCTAGATAAAGACAGAACCACTGCCACTGTGTAGGGTCAGACTACATAACGGCCCAGTAATTATCCTATCTTTGTCAGAGACCAGAACAGAATAAGCATTCGAGCTTCCCTCATTCCCAAATGCCCTCTCAGTCTAGGGGTGTACCTCTGACCCATACTCTGCATCGTTGTGTTAAACAGTTCCTCAGGATTTTTTTTTCATTAACACATTTAATATTTGGAAATAAAAAAAGGAAGTTTGGCTTATTCTTCTGTTGATAAAACGAACCTCACTTGAAAGCTTGTTTTATTCTAAATTCAGATCTGCCTGAGATCTTTCAAGTCTACCTAATCCTAAAATACCAAACACTTTAAGAATCCTTTTTAAATGACTTTCAGAAACTGGGAACACTCAGCAATTTCTCCCAAGACTAATACGAGCTTGAAGATGTCCTGGGCTTTTAAACAAAATACAAATTGTGGGTTTTAGGCTTCAAAGAAGTGCTGCCAGCTAACTTTGGACCCTTTCAGGTTTGGAAATTATAGTCTCTAGCTGCTTTCTTGGCAGAGAAAGAACCTGAAATCATGATCCTGGCCTGGACTGTAGTATCTCATCTTGCACTGTCAGTGTCCTGGTACAGTGCGAAGGGATCTCTGAACCTGACAGATCCGTGAGATGGAAACTTCTGGTTCTAGAAACAGCTAGAAACTTTTGAGGCTACCTCAGCCTGGCTGTTTCAGGAGGAACTGGACAAGCTTATCTGGGATTGATGCTGAGGTTAAGAAACCTATCATGTTTTATTGTTCCTGCTGATGTACGACGTGCCATCCTTCATCTCTTTGTAATGCAGAGCACCTGCATGTTGGCTCACATTACACTGTAAGCTCCACTCTTACTCCCTCCTCCCCCAACTCCATTTGGTCTGTTAATGCTAAAAATAATATCAAGATTCATGTCTATGAAAGAGATTGGTGCCAGAGAGAGGAAAACTTGCTGACTAAGAGACTCATGACCATACCTTATCACCTGCTACTGCAAGCCTGGATTGTCTCTATTCAAGAAACTTCATTCCCAACTCTAGAAAGTAGGGGAAAAAGTTCCAAACTTGAGGAGATTGTCTAATATCTATATCAAAGTCTTTTCAGCAGTGCAGGTCAACAGACAGATGGGGGGGGAGGCTTTCGGGCATTCCAGGCTCCTATGTTCTCTGTCGCACGAGCAAAGGCTGATGAGAGGGTTTAATGGGTGGCTTATTCAAGAAAAGACACAGAAGCCCAAAGAAAGATTCTGCACCTTCATTTTAAGGCCCCATGAGGTTTGCACCAGGTCTCAGACATCCATGATGTGCATGGTTCATCTCTGTTTAAAAGCTTGACTGGCAGCTCTTCCTTTCCAGACAGTAGGCACATGCTTGCAGGGAAGAAAGGAGCTTTAGCAAAAGTACGTACAAGGAATTTGTTCTGCTGAATCAAATGGCAGATGTCTGCTCTCTGAACTTATAACAAAGCTTGCCCCTTCATGGTACTGAGGGGCTCCAGGCCATTGGAGATGTGCCTTTCCAGTAAGATTTCTAATGCTGCTCATCTCTAGTCATTTAAGAGCCTGGGGTTTTTCTTTTTGGTTATTGTTCTTTTCTAAAATCAGAGGTCTTTTCTTTCGTATGATGTCAAGACATCCTAATTTGTATAATTACTGTCTGTCCTAAAGTTTCCCCTGCAGTTTCAATTACATGTCTCACTTCAATTAAACTCCTTAATTCTTGTCCCAAACTGGCATACATCATGGCTAACAGTCACGGTTATCCTGCTCTATCCCAAAGCTGGCTGCACTGTCCTAGCGGGATGGCTGAGTAGAAAGCAGTTTGAAGCCGCCTGGGATAAAATGCATCTGTAGAAATGTCAAACATTGATCGTGAGCTACTCTCACCTTCCTTTTGCATCTGGAGGAACACGGTTTGAACAGGGAAACTCCCAGAGAGTTAAGGGTGCAGAGACGAAATGAAACGCCCTGCCCGCCTTCCTGGGTAAAAGATGGAAGAGGTGAAGAGCCAGGTTGAGCAGGCTGAAGACCCTCTAGAAGGCCTCTGGCAGATGAAACCATGCACTTTGAGTGCTGCAAGAGGGAGAGGGAGGTGAGGGCTGGGGTGGGGTTTGGCACGCAGGCAGTAGGGCCGCTTCCATAAAGCAGCCTGTCGTGTAAACAAGATGTACCTTTGACATCCTCCCCTTCGGGGCACCAAGGCATGAAGCAGGCGATGTATTTCAAGCCAAACAGGTGATTTGTAGGTGCTAAGTGTTCATAAAGACAAGATTAAAGAGCTCTCTGATAGCAGGGCAGTAAATCATTCCCCACCTGCAGAGTCGAGTGGCGGGCACGGATGCTCCTCCGACCCTGATTAAATAAAGGATGGCTCAGCAAGATGGGGGCTAAAGTTAGCTGACAGCTCTTGAGTGAACTGGTGCCTTGCCTGCTGCCGTTGCGGCTGATGGCTAATTTTCTCCCAGAGGAACCTTTGCAAAGGCTGATAATTAAAACCGATGGAAGGCAATCAGGCTCATGGGAAGGCAGGCCCGTCTGTCCACGTTCCCCCAACCATGAGCCTTCCCTGACTGAAAGCCTGCATGGGTCAAAGCTGCTCCTGTTCAGGATTCTTTAAGGACTGTAACATGGCTGGGTGAATAAAATCGCAAGGCCTGGTGCTTTCACTTGCTCCAGTGAAAGAAAGCTAAAAATAAATATCTAATAACTTCACATCCAGCATGCAACAAACCCATCTGAGTGTCCTGTGTACAGTCTTGAGGGTCAAATACACACATATATAAATGTACACATAAATATAAATACATGTATGCATATATACATGTCCCCGAAACACCCTTATGTTTTCAGAACATCCCAGGCTCTCCCCTGGGAATCATGCTTTCCCCCAGCCAGTCAGATGCATGAAAATAATTATCCAAGTGTTACAACCTGGGAAGCGATGGCCCAGAGGAGGGAGGTTTTGCAGTCAAAGGCTCAGAGTTAGATGGCAGAGCAGGTAACAGAACCCAGGCTGCATCAACTCCCAAGTCTCCTTAACCAAGCGCATGTTTAGACTAAAGAAGCAGGTTTTGTTTTAAATTACCTATTTTACTAGCCTAGATAGGACCCAAAAGAACTTAATGGAAGGGAAACTTAATGGGACCTCATTAGATTGTTATAACATTTTTTCTGCACTGTGCTATTAGCTCTTTAAAATAGATTATCGGGAAGAACACACTTCACAGATTTAAATTACTTGTGGCTTTTGCCTTACCTGAGTTATTTCTTTTACTTTTTATTCATCTGCGGTTTTCAGACTAGATTGGTCAGACATTTTTTTTCCATTTCTAGATTTACAGATACTTGTAGAAAGCTGCCACACTTAGGTTGTTAGACCTTTAGTGACACTGCTCAATCCTAAACAGAAAAATCTTTTTAATTGATGGATCCCGATTTTGGAATATTTTTCTGTAAATCTAAGCAACAGAGGATTTTTTAAAGTTGTTTTCTAAAGGGGCAACATAGTAACAAGATAGATAGTCTAGGGGTTTTTGGGGGTTCCCCCGCCCTTTGTCATTGTATTGAAGCTAGAAATACTCAAAGATCATCCAAAGTCCCAGAGTTGGAGTCTCGAGTTGGATTTACAATGGCAACATTCTCTAACTTTGGGTGTGCTCAGATTTGCCCCACTATAAGGAGGGAAAGACAGAGTGAAAGAAAGATCTGGAGCATTGGATAGTCCTGATCAGGTGCTTTACTTCCAGCCAAGCTCTAAAATTCACCATGTAGCTTTGTTACAAAAGCTTTGGCACTGAGCTTGGGGCATGGAAGAATGGAAGTAGTTCCTCTTTGACTTGAAGAGCCAGTTTCTCTTTCACATGTTCCAGACATAGCTCAAAGATACAATCAATGGAAAATTGAAAATAGGTAGAATAAGGAGATAGGGAGACCTAAAAGCTGAGAAGTCCCATGCAGTTGCTTTTCCTGAATGATGTCTGCTTGTTTTGATGCTCTTCCAACTACTTAATTATCTGCACTGAAAAAACCGATAAAGGCAGCTGCTGCTTCACAGTTCATGATGTCTTATGTTTAGCATCCTGTGTCCACACTTTCCTGAAGCAGATCGAGAGCACATGCGGAGGAACTAAGTGTATTTTCTTCCCACCGGTGTCTTCTGCTCTTCACAGTACCATGAAACCGTATTTCCCTGTGGGAATAGTAATTTCATGTTTTATAACCTTTTCAAGCCAGCTTACTTCACTGTTCATTCAGTTCAAAATACTGCCTCCCTTTCTGCTGAGGGTGAAAGGGTTCAGTCACTGCAACCCCCTTTGCTTCTGCCTCTGCGTTGATCCAGTACCCCAAGACTCTGCTGTTACACTGTGGTGCACTCCAGCATGGCTTCACATTTCACTAGTCCTGGAATTTCACTGGTTGTGGCCACTGATTTACATATACAGGCACAAACACACACTTGTATGTAGAGCTCTGGCAAACAGACCTTGGCTAGGAAGGGAGTTACTCTGCAGAAGAAAACTGCCAGACTCTTTCCATGCCCACCTCTCCAAGATGCTATTTCATCACACCAACCTTTCCATGCTCATCCTCTGCTTGAAACTAAAGACTTTAGGCCTGAATCCTGAAATAGTCCTTGGGTAGGTTTGAACTAGTATCTACAGATGCATTCACTGACCCAGAGCTAACTGTTAGCTGTTTACATTCCTCCTCCTGTTTTCAGACAAATTAATTTACATGTCCCAACAAAGGACAAGGAAAAGCAGGGATAAAACCAGGCAACATGAAGGGTACAGAGTGAAGGACATAACAATGAGGTGGCCAAACATGGGAAAACTCAGGACATGAGTCCCTCAGGACAAACTCCACCCAAAGGTACCCAAGACATATCAGGCGCATCCCACTGGGCACCCACCCATGAGCTGTAGCAGCCAAAGGGAGGAACCTTGTGTTCAGTGGTAGAAGAGTGTACCCCCAGGGAGCTACAGAGATATCTTCTGAAAAATGGATTCCCTTCTAATCTGGAGGAAAGAGTAGAGGGATTAAATGACAAGCCTGCAACTGGGAAGGAGCAGGGAAAGGAGAAGGCAGCTGAGTTCAGCCCCCTTCCCTGCCAAACCCTTGGCCTCCCCACATCTTGCCTGTGCAGCAGGGAAGAGAGCATTCCCCCTTTTCTATGCGGACCAGGCGGATGAATGCCTCAGAGACTACAAAGAGGTTTTTGCTTGCGGTATTAGCAGGGACCACCTACGTATCTTGGACGGTTCCCTGGAAAGCCGTGACGTGGGCCGGAGCAGCACCCCTGCCCCTCTGTTCCCGTGCCTCTCGCTGCCACCCCCTGTGCCTGCCACCCTCGCCAGCTGCCACCACCGAACGTGGCCCCGCCGGTGCCAAGAACAACGAGCCTGCGAGCGGAGCTGCGGGAGCAGTGCCAGTCCTTCAGCCCTGCTCAGCTCCCTGCGTCTTTCCCGTTGATTTACGTATCTCCGCAATGTTATTTATCAACTGCTCCATAATTAATCAGACGCAGAGCTTGGCAGCACTAAATGAGCAGCCTGTCTCCAGCGCTCCCACCGCCCCCAGCCCCCTCCCCTCCAAGCTACCATGCTTTATCGCACGCCACAACACTGGAGCCTGCATTCAGTCGCTCCTCATAATAGCAGCCAGGGGGGCTTTTCAAATGATCTCATCTCACCGGGAGAGCAGGCACTCATCCTGCCAGACTGGCAGGAAGAGAGGAATTAGCATCCAGGTAAATGCCAGCTTCCTGCCAGTTATCCCACCAGCCACCTGGCTAAAGAGCTACAGCCACTCTGAGATTAAATATCTCACTGTTCTTTGCTTCCCAACCTCTTCCTGCCCCTGCCACTCTGGCCTGTAACCTCTCCCCTTTCCATCACATTGCTTTCTCTCGCTTTCTCCCCTTGCCTCTCGCCCCAGCACCCTCCCTTCCAGAGGGCTCTACTTTCCAATGCCTTTTACTCATCTTGCCTTCTTTCGCTCATCTACTCTTGCTGCTGCTCCCCTTATCCCTGACTCCCTCCTCACATAAGCTCCAGATCAAGGACATTGTATGCAAATAAAACTGCACTGTGTTGTTTTCATGAGCAAAGACATAAGAGGAACCTGGACTCCAAAAGTCCTTCAGCTCAAATCTATCAGATATAAAGACCACAGATCCTAATCCGCTAATAAAGTTTTGGCTCTGAGTCAGATTAAAAAGCAAGGCTCAGGAGACATGGGTTATGTTCCTAGATATGGTATGCATGGACTGACATGCTATTAGAAAGACATGCTGCACCTCCATTTACCTGTCATTAAAATATAGAGGACAGAGATGCTAACTGACCCAAACTGATACAGTGTCCATGCTTGTAAAAGCACTCACATGCTCAAGGTTAAAGTGGAAGACTTTAGAGATTGGCTAGAAATTTAAAATCTCTCTCCCTTTTTCTCAGTATTGAGGCTGATATTGAACACCCACTTTTCTGAATCAACCTGTGGGAAACAAGGTGGGGACTATCACTTTAGGAAAACTTGACTTCATCACTCTAGCTTTATTCCCGCTCTTTTCATTCTAAGGTCCCCCCTCTGGAGCCATGCCTTAAAAAGGCTTTTGCAAGAGTGAGCTATGATGCAGTGCAGCCACAGCGCAGCCTTCACAGAGAGCCTGTACACTGAACAAGGCCCTCCACTGGCAGAGGTATCACCTCTGAGTGAGGACTGAGCAGCACGTCTTGGCTTGCCACGTTCTCTTACCTCAAAAACATAGGAAATGTGGGTGTTTTCCTGGACCTCAGCTGAGCTCCCCAGGCGCCTTAACTCTCCAGCCACTCGCATGCTGCCTAACTAGCATATAACAAAGACTGAACCCTTCTGAAATAAACCACCTTTTGTGATTAAGTTGAGGAAAGGTCTTCAGATTAAACACTCAAGTTTAGGCAGGACTAAGGAAGAGAAGCATAAATTTCGTCCCAGTGCAAAATAACAACATAAAACTGTCAGACTCTGCCACACGACAGCCTTGCAAGAAAGCTGTAGGGGAAGAGACCTGAGCAAGGGATCCTAACATAGCACCACCAATTAATACTAGCCCCCTCTGTTGGCCCACTGCATGTAAGTAAAACAGGGCTTAGTGTTAGTGAGGTTTACCCAGATATTGAGCA
>NW_009205650.1:40284-40494 GCF_000690835.1 Fulmarus glacialis
GGGAAAGCAAGGGGTGGTAAGAATTTTGTTGCGTTCACTTGCCCATGCTTTCCATGCTAGAAAGCATTGCTTTTATCCTGCCCAAAGAGTGGAGGTAGGAAGCAAGATACAAGAGAAAAAAACCTGGAAAAATTTAGTGCAAATTTTTATTTATTTATTTAATTCAGACGTGGGGTATAATGGGGAAAACAAGAAGAGAGATTGGAAGTA
>NW_009205650.1:40568-49839 GCF_000690835.1 Fulmarus glacialis
ATGAGGCAGAGAGATGTAGAAAGTGCTGTTCAAAAAGCTTTGATTTTAGCTCTACTATGCAGATGCTCAGCAAAATTTTTGCTGCCAATGATGGGAAGTTTTTGTTTCTCATGGATTTCTAGCTAACAATCCTGTACTTTCCCCTTGGCTGCGGGCATGGAGCACATGTAAAATGCCAGCACTGAACCTCCTTGGAGCCTTCTCTCTTTCTCTTTAGGACTTCTGCTCTCTCAGGGGACTCTTGGAAAGGATGCAAACAGCAGTTCAAAAAGCATTTGAGAAATATAGTTAGGCCTAAAAGTCTCAGGTGGAAGGAACATTATCAAAACAGGAACTAATTATTTGGTGGATTAAGGCCACTGGCTGGGTCTGCAGAGTTAGCAGATGGACAAGAATGCGGTGGAGTCCTTTTTCAGGATGGATGGCATGATGTGAACATCTGTCTGCTGCAAGCAGGAATATGTTCCAGGTCTACTTGGTCTCAAAAGCAGGAGTGCAACCTCCTACTTGGACACAACTCACAGAAACCAAAACTGCAATAAGGGGTTTTTCATGTGGTGAGATCAAAGGGCTGGGCCTTGCCTTTGCATAAGGGGTTTGGATGAGCCTCGCAGCATTGAAAAAGGCGGTTGGCTTAGACAGAGCTATAAAAGTCATTACTATAAAGACATTACTTTACAAAACCTTTTGCCACTAGGTTATGAGATTGAATCCCATGCATTCTGGCGGCACATTAAAATCATTACCATTGCCATCTGACCACTCTGCGGTGGTCTCTGTGTGAAGGAAGTTTTGTGGCCTTTAGCCAAATCCCAGTGAGCACATTTAAATCACTAGTAGCACCGAGTGTAAGGATAGCTGATCCAGTCCTACCAGACTGAAGTCAAAGCAAATTGATACAAATGGGAGATCCACCCTACAAGGAGTCACAGGAGCTGGGGTAGATCCAGCCACAGAAAAAATGAAGTAGGAAGGTGTTTCAACCTATGCAAAGATTAGGGCTAATGATAGATGCACATACTCCCTTAGTTGAAGTCTGCATGTCAACTAGAAAAACACATTATATTCCACCATAGCTCAGCAACTGGAGCTTCAAGTACTCCCAGAAGGGCCATCCTGCAGTTGGCACATGACAAATACATGGCAGTTTGTAAAGACATACAACAGATTATAAGTAAAAGAATCACACATTTTTCAGCAGCAAACACATAGGCTAATGGAATTGTTCCTTCTCGTGCATGGTTGCTGGGGACAGCTACTGTAGAAAGATAAAATCACTGGTGTATCCTTGGAGAAGAGAAGGCCCAGGTCCCTGGAAAGTCCTATGCAAGCACTGCAGCAGGGCTTGATCAAAAAGGCAGGAAGAAACCAGTGGAAATCAGATTTCTCTCCCCCTCCTCCCACGTGCACAATTTCTGATAGCAGCCAATGCAGTGTACCACCAACTCTGCCCTGATGCTACACAAAGATCACTGCCGTATTGAGTAGAGATGCATGCAGATCAGCTGTAAATGAGCTAGCTCAAACATTGGAAGTAGCCTAACCCCAGCAGCATGGCACTTAGGCAGGGTCGGTTTACCCCACTGAGACACAGCACTAAAAAAACCATGATATGCCCGCAAGGTTTTGAACTCCATTGATCTTCAAAGTAATGAATAAGGAGTATCCATTTTGCAGAGGAAAAGGGCAAGGAGAGCAGAGGACGGCACACACAGAGCACTGAGGGGCCATGGCAGACCTTCCCAAGCAGCTGCCCATGCCCTATTTCCAGCGCTCCCACCACCTCACTGTCCTCCGCCTCGCAGCACATCTCCGTCCCTCACAACCCTGCAACAGCCATTTCCCCAGTGGGCCCAGACACATCACAACTTTTTAGCAGCCCAAACGACAAGGCAGAGGAGGACTGTCTGAAAACGACAAACAGAATTAGCCGGGTGTCATGCATGGCGGCAGCCAGAGCCAGCACTGCTATTTACAAGGGACGCGGCTTGCAAAAAGCAAACATCTCCCCATGGCCCATGGGGGCTCTGCTCTAACTAACATGTTGTGTGACACTGAAGATAATTAATCTCCCATCACACTACCTGCCTGCACCACCCTTTTCCCTTATCTAATACTTTCCTCCCTGTCCCTCCATTTACAGACACCATTTACAGAAAGGGGGAATGAAGTTTATCACTGCCACCTATTGGCATTTGCCCTGCGGGAAGAACATGAGGACATGGCAATGCTATGCCCCAAAACATCACCACTTCTCCATGCTGTGGTTTCATGTAAAACTGTAGACCCTTTAATGCTCAGTGTGTAAACACACAGCATGCAATCCTGGATGGATCTGTAAACTAGTTAGGAGCAAAGCTGCATTAGCAACAGTACCATATGCAGTCAGGCCCCTTGCTAACAGTTTTGGTGGTGGTGGTTTGGTGGTTGTTTTTTTTTTTCTTTTTTTTCTTTTTCACTTCTAGGACCTAAGACCAGCACTGCACTCTGCCATGTAGATATTGCAACTCACTTGGAGCCAGCTAAAGAATCTCTGATATCATCTGGCATCATGTGTTTTGGACACACCTTGCAGGTCCTTATGATCAGTGCAGAGCTCTCTCCCTCAGTACTGGAAGCCAGTCTTATAGGGCACTCTGGGGGCATCCGTAGTGAACTAAATTTGGGATATCTGGCTCAGTTCTGTATTAAGGTCAACTTTACTTAGCTCTAGCCATCAGGTCAGAAGGTCTGTTTTCCTGCTGTGTTCTGTAACACACATACAAGCACAATGCAGAAAGCATTTTAAGTTTTCAAGTAAACCTAGCTCCCGCTCTGAAGCTCAAAAGGTCAGATTTGAGGTGGGGTTTGACACCAGCACTGGAATAGAGAAGAAGCAGGAGGAGCGTTGCTGGTCAAAAGTTGGGGGCACTGACAGAGCTGTGTCAGGGGAGCTCTGAACTGAAATGCCAGGAGGGCTGCAGGGCAAATGGGGGGGCGCTGGCAGACTTGTCCAGATGGGCAAAGCTGTTTGCACATCCTTTACACAGAACATGGCTGTCACCGATGCAAGTCCCTACTTTAGTAAAAATCAAAACTCTGCTTTAATAAAGCAGCTGAAGAGAAAGCCATCCCTTGTTCTTTAAGGCTGACCTTTCCCTTTCCCCAGCATAGTTAGATTCCTTACAAGATATGGTACATTCAGGAAGAATTTTTAAAAAACATTTTTACAAACACGTTCTGCATGACCGCTTCCACTAATCATGCCGACAGGGGCGATCAATGCCTTTAAAGGAGATTTGTGGAAACCACAAAGAGTCAAATGCTGCCACTATGGAGATAAATGCCCCTTCAGTTCCTCAGCTGCGACTCACCACAACACACCTCCTCAGGGGAAGGTGTTACTCCAGACCCAGCTTATTGTTAAGATGGGGCAGAAGTTCAGGACTGACTCACAAGGAACCACTTCCTACCTGGCTTTATTTCTCAACAGAAAGTACTGTGCTTAAAGCACTGCTACAGCACCCTCTTACACTACACGGGATTATTAATTCCACATCGATCCAGAGGAAAGACGCACGCCACTTCCTACAGCACCCTGCTTTCGAAGGTCTCCCATTCTCTCTATCGACCAGGCTGAAGGTTGCTTAAGTTAGCGGGAAGAAACACAATCTCAACTCCACCGAATGGCAAAGGGATCTGAAAAAATGTTCCATTTTTTTGTTTTTTACCCAAGATCAGGATTTCAGTACATTCTCCCTGATTAGCTCTTTACATTTGAAACATTTTCACCCTTCCCTTTTTGTGAATCAATCCAGGCAGCGAATAATCTGGACAGAGGCTCCTACACTTAAACCAGATAACAAATCAAGCTATTCAAGATTAAATGCATTACCTTGCTTCCCACTATTTTAAAGGCCAGAGTTCTATAAAGTAGTAACAGATGTTTTAATTAGCAGAGAGCAACAGCATATTCCCGCACAGCATGTTCCAGAAGAGATACTGAAGCGACAAAGTAAAAAATCTCAACACAGAACAAATGTATGTTTCATTATACATCTTTGACTGCTTCCCCTGCACTCTGCCCACGAGCCTGCCTTTCCTAGGACTCGTTCCAAAATACTACTTCAAGTAGATTTTGTTTTGTTCTTTACTGTTCCCTGGAAATCTTTATAAATATATTCCACTGGTGTTTCTCAACTTCCCCTACTCAATCAATCTTTGTCCTAACCCAAATCTATTTCACTTCATTTGAAGAAACTAACTCTGCCTTCTGATCTAACAGACACTCCATTAGAGATGCAGCCACTGCACATTTTGCAGTCTGTTTGAACCCATGGACACAGCAAGGAAAAAATTAATATTCCACCTAAAACATTCATAAAATAGTGTTTCTTACATGGGCCACATAGAAACCACAGGGGGATGATGCAATATGATACAGTGGCAGCTCCGTTGCTTCTTAGCTGGTGAGGATCTTAATATAAAATTTTGCAGAAGACCTGTGTGCACAGGCAAGCATATAACACAACAGGGATTTCAGGGAACATCATACAAAACAAGAACAGTATAGGCTATTTTTTATCAAGATGATACTGCTAAGAAGAGACTACTTAGGTGTTGCATGTTGGAAAACAGAAAAAGTGACCACTACCTCATAAAAGACCTTATACCTTTTCTCCTAACGTCCCCCATTTTGCCCTCAGCAT
This sequence comes from Fulmarus glacialis, assembly GCF_000690835.1. Classification (NCBI taxonomy): domain Eukaryota; kingdom Metazoa; phylum Chordata; class Aves; order Procellariiformes; family Procellariidae; genus Fulmarus; species Fulmarus glacialis. Next base: position 45,257 of record NW_009205650.1, read on the forward strand.
GAGTTGCCACATGCCCGTCTCTGCAAAATTGGGGATAGGCACTGAAATCCCCCCGATGGCTACTGGACAGGTGCAGTGTGCTTTCTGTTCCAGCGTGTTGCGATGCCACGCTTGGTGGTAGCATTCACACTGTCCACACTTAGCACAAGAGGGAAATATGTCTGAAGATTTTACTGAAGGTTATAAAGTTCTGTGGGGGATACCTATCCCCAAGGCAAGAGCTGTCCCTGATACCAAGATTATATTGCTTTTTCCACCATCTGCAGAGTTCTGTCCATGTTGTTCTCTTCCTTATAAAACCTTCATAGTTGAACAGGCAGTTTTGAAAAGCTTGGGCTGACAAAAAGGGAAAGATACAGCAAAATAATACCACCAAAAGTGTATCTGTACTTGAAGAAGTACACATCCAAGAATTCATTCTCTTCTCTACAGAAAGAAGAAAGAGAAAGAAAACAAAGAAAGAAGAAAACAAAAGCCAACACAATTAAAACATTTACCACTTCAAAATATTCCAGTAAAAAGTGGAAAATTAAGAAGGACAAAGAAAATGCATGTAAGTTCTGGTTAATGAAACCCATTTGCTTTCCGAATTAAGTTTAGAGTAAAATCCAATGGTCAATTCTCACATTATGTTCTTGGAAATCCATTACTTTTGCACTGATGCATCTTTCCAGGAATGCAGTGAGTTGGTGCAATCTGCATGCTTGTTCCTCTCTTGCCTCTCCTACTCTTGCCCCGTGTTTATTCTTCTGTCCATCTGCTTCAGTGGCTTATTTCTGATTTCACCTGTCCTTTGGAGTTATCAGGAGTAAGACACAAGATTGATTCTCCAGGTCAAACTGTTCCTCATCAATTATAGTAAGCAAACCAGGAACGTGTTTTCAAGCCAGTCAGTCTCCTTTCCCTCTCTCACACACGTGCGCACAGATGTCCTTCTACTTCCAAGGAAAACAGGAGCTGAAACGAGTCATTTGTTATTTTCTCTTTAAAGACAACCATGGTCACATTTCTCCAATTTGATAACTCCTGTGGAAGGTGGCATCTCTTGATGAGAAACAATACCAGGTATTGATACAAACAGATAGGATTACAGGTAAAAAATCTAAATCCACCCATTTCTAGCAACTCATATTTATTTATTTCAGAAGTTTTGGTTTACTTGAAGAGGAAGGATTAGGGGGGAGGGGAAAGAATAACAAATCAAGGTGATGAGAACTTTTTAATCAGAAAGCCAATGGCATAGAGATTGGCTTCCAAACTGGCTATGAGGAAATAGCTAACAGACGGGGTGGAGCAGAATGAGAGAGAGAACAAGAAAGAGAAAAAGGCACTAATCCCTAACCTTCTTTTACCTTTCTTTCCTTAGCTGCTTACAGCACAGCCTTTGCCCTTAGCAACTCCCAGTAGCTCCAGCCATCTCCATGTGAAAGTTTTCCACCGGTAGTACCCATCCTGTTCTGCAGAGGGGTCACTACCCCTGCTCTTCAGACAGAGCTGCACCAGTGCATGAATCACTGCAGATGGGCGGCACAAGGCTCCCAGTGCTGCGATCATGCTGCCAGCAGCACTGACAGCTTGTTTTTGCCCAGGGCTAATGGTACGGGCACAGGGTGCTCCTCACTCGGGAGCCCTCAGTTGATTATGGCCCCAGGGGAGCCAAAGGTGGGCCCATCCTGTCCCTCCTTCCTGCCAACAGACATATCCATCTCCAGGGGAAGGGGTCTCCTCTCACCTTTTCAAAGGACCAACAATGACTTGTAATCACGGCGAGCTGTTGCATCTCTGATGCTTTCTCTGCTGCAGTGCAATAACATTATATTCTATTTCTGTGCTATCAGCTTCTAGAGGAAACACCACTATAAACACCTTTTTCTGGGTCAAGCCAGCTTCTACCTTCTCCCTGACCACAAGGCAAAGCCACTGCCCAATTGTATTTACAAGACCCTCTGCACAGCCCTGGGAATGCTGGTGCCATCACAAGTGAAGGATTACAAGATCCCAACACAATTGTGGCAGAGATAAGACCTTAGATCTTCAGCCCTAAGAAGGCTGTTAAAGGTGATGACAAATACTTGTTTTAAAACGTAACTCACATGCAGGATCTAGACGCCTTTCTGACAAGGCAGTAAGGAGAAGGCAGGACTGCTCCACAGCCCAATTCCCTTCTGGAATAATGAAGGCCAGCGGGGAGCCAAGATCAAAACCATGCTGAGTAGCAGTGAGCTACAAAAACACTTTGGAAAATGCATCTCCTTTGACCACCCAGAGCAGTGGGCAAGGGACAACCCAAGAAACAACCACCAAATCCCACCTTTCTCCACTACCACCCAGGTGCCGACAATCGACATGGGCTTCTCGTAGCAGGCAGTGGCTGTCTGTCATCATCATCATCACTACCAAAACGCTCTAAAAACCCCTTTAGTCCTTTCTAGGAACTGTGTATTTTGACCTCTAGCACTAAAGACTAGACTCTTGCTATGGGCTGCCTCATCTTGTAGTGCCTCTGAGTTCTTTGACGATACAAATACCTGCCTAACCGGCATATGTACTTTCTATGACAATCAAACATGTGAATTTAAGGGATCCTTAACAGACAATAGTGATGCTCAAATACTTTGGCTGTTCTTACAAGCTTTGAACTAGTGTGCTATTGTATAGATGCCAAAAGTGGAGGAGATCCATGAGGCTCCATATCCTCTCTGAGTGGAGAAACTTGTTATAAAACCACAGAGAAGTCTGGAAGAGCAAAACCCTAAAAACTAAACAAGTCCTGACTCCAGACTTTTCATGAGTTTTATGTCTTTTTTTTTGCCTTTCTTCCTTTCACTTAATAATAAAAAAAATTAACAAGTGGAATGTTCTGTAGTAACTTTGAAAGAAGTAATTTAATAAAAAACATTCAGAGTGCCTCAAGTTAATTTAATTCAATCCTAGGCTCACGCTGCTGCCAAATTGCACATTTCAAAACTGCATAGCCAAAGAACTTTAGGTGCCCTCTGAGAATGCCTGAAGTGAAAGAAAAGGCAGGGAAAAAAAGACCCATGAAAGCAAATGAAGGTAAAAACCTTGTTGGGGGTTGGAGGGAAAAGAGAAGGAAGAGGAAGTTTCAATTAATGTGCGAGTGATTTAGTGCTTAAGAACAATGGTTAGGTAGAAGTGTTGCTGGCATTTATTTAATTATTTAACACCCTTTGAAGGGAAAAGAGAGTAGGTCAGGCCAGTCAAGATGAGGAAAGCTCATCAGTAAAGAATAACTAGCTTGCAAAATGAAAGTACAGCATAGCAATAGAGTCCTGAGGGTCAGGGCCTCAGGCGAGAGAAATCAGGGCACTCTGGACTAAATTCTTCCCTGAGATGTATTCAGCAAGGGTCTGTAGACTTTAGTGGGAGCCGTGCAGACATGCATCCTGAGACAAGATCCAGTCTGGAGTCAGTGAACACACCTTATGGGTCTGATCCACTCCCACCGAAGCAAAACCACTGTGAAAGCAGGACTGATTACAGTATGTTAGCTGACATCTGACATAGCTAAGAGGCTATAGTGGACAGATAGTAGGCAAGAAAACATCTTAGAAACGTTCAACTATAATTCAATGCTGTAACGTCGTAATGTCCTATGCCAGAGAGAGTCCTGGAAATTAACAGGTAGGATGCAACCTTTGTCTCATAATTTTGCTCTGGAAAAAGCAATGCATGATGCATTATCAAGCCAAGACATTTTTCATGAGTCCCTGCCTATCCATAGAAGTCCATGGATCACATTGCCCCCATACTGTCCTTCTAGTTCATTTGCTAAAACCTGTACTCAGAAACCTGCCTCATGAGACACAATATGTAGGTTATGAATAATGTTGCTAGCAAGTAACTTCCTCCATCTCACAATTACCACAGCTAAGCAGACCTACCTATCATCACTTCTGTACTCTCTAGCCCCTGGGCCCCTCTTGGTGTCATCCGTCTGTTTACAACAAGGGGGTTTAGGTGTTAAGCCCTTCAGAGCAGGGAGTGTTGATTATTATAAATGTGTGCCAACGTTCCTCCAAGGCCTCAAAGCTTATGAAAAGAATTACGACGTGACTGGCAGTAATACCAGAGGACTGGATTTGATGACCCAAAGAGGTCCTTTGGAGCCCTATACTCCTAATCACTAGCGCATTGCTTTTACTATTACTATTGGTCCTAATCTTCTTGTTTACTTCTTTGAGCAGGTGAAGGTGAATTCTACTGGCTTGCTTTAAGTTCAAGGTTACAGCAGGTCTGATTGCAAAAGTGTTATATCCTAATATAATACAGTTTTGACCAAAGGCCTTAGACTGTCTGCTACGATTTCCTCTTAAGGGGGATACAGGTTAAGCTGGATGTCATTGGAAAGTCAGTACTTTCGACAAGATTTTTGATAAAGCCGTATAATTAACAAATGACCTTGATGTTATCATACTAACTGGGCACATTTTCCATTGAACAAATACCTCAGCTAGTATCAGAAGATTGACCAGCATTCTTTTCATATATATATATAAACACATGAACATAGAGAAATATAACATTGATTTTTATATATATATATAGAATCATAGAATCAT
>NW_009205651.1:0-16375 GCF_000690835.1 Fulmarus glacialis
GAGCCGCCAGCTTCTCTAGGAGAATGCCTACTTAAGCATCCTTGGAGTGACTTCTAAGACCTGTATCCACTTAGCACAATGTAATTTCTACTTATTCCTTGCACTCCTGCTATAAACTTGGCCACAACCATGTGAAAAGCACTGTTTTAATTTTTTTTTGAGGTGAAGTTAGGTCTGAAATTGCCAGGGCTGGTATGTACTTAGCAGGCAGGGGTGGAAAACAGCAAAGTTTTAGGTGCTGTCTGGTTTCTCTTTTTGGAAGGAGATTCAACAGGGAAAGCAAGAATTAAAAGGGCGTTTTGTTACAATCTGTGGTTTTGTACCCAGCAAGGAGAAATGGACAATCTGCTTGAATTCCAGTTTTACAAAAGATCTATCTCTGGGTTTTATTTAGAATAAAATTGAAGAGACTCCAGAGGTCTTCTATTCTGCAAATCCATAGTGCAAATAGGGAATAAATGAAAGAGAGCTTCGTTAATCTTTTTGACAGGACTATCCAGAAGTAAAGCTTCTTCAAACACTGATAGCTGTTTGACACTTCCACAGCTGAGAGCAGAAAATGAATAAATTTATTCTTACTTCCAACTGGATATTTGGCAAGCCACACTCAAAATTTGGATAGAAGAGCTGTCAAATGTTAGCTAGGGACAGTTGATCTGCCTTGACCGTGGTCGTTGCCTCTGTTAGAAATGGGCACAATCACTTTGGACAAATTTCATGAGACAGCACGTGAGCCTTGTGTGCTTAGGCTATCATCTTGGCTTGGTTTTGGGTCATCATGAAGGTGTAAAATGGCGAGAAAGGATGCAGGAGTTCTGCAGCTGGATGACTCTACTCTCCCACCCTGGGTGCACACGTTGCCTATCAAAAAGGAGAGCTGTTGGAGCCACATTAAGGAATCAGTTGGGATGCAGCCTGGCACTGCTTCTCAGGCTGATCCTCAGCAATCCCAGGTTTGATTAGTACCCATAGTTCACCCTTCCTACGTGACCTAGAGCTAAATTACTAAACAGCTCTGGGCCTTCTTCATCACTTGAGGCTAATAACAACTAAAGGGAAACAGGCAGCTGCAAGGCCTAGTTCACTAATGCTTACGAAATGCTTTACAGTTGTTAGATAGAAGCAACATATTATTGTTCAGTATTCCTTGAAGGCCAAACTGTCGACAGTCTGTTTACCCAGAGGAATATGTGAATGGCTCTGGTGCCAAACAGCCCCATGAACAGATGCATTTTCCAGACTGCAAAGCTGGGCAAAATAAAAGCAGTGCAACAGGGAAGTCTGCACAAGTAAGATCCTTTGTGAAGGCGAAGCTATCCACAGAGGCTTCAGCCAGGTGGAGGTGCTGGGAGGCATCTTCAGAGAAAGGCTGCAGAAAGGTGTGTGCTTAGAAAGAAGGTCTCATGTGGTTTGCCTTTCTACTAAAACAGAGACTAAGTGTGCTAGCACATCTCTGGGCCTGCCCAGGTCACACGTCTCACCTCTGTTAGACACACTGGGTATATCAACATGATCAGCTGCAGGCAGCTCCAAATCTGCTCTTCAGACCAGAGTCATGGCCACCAGCCATGGCTTTGACACAGTAGACACTCTTTGGAGAGCAGGCAGACCTGGGAGCCTGTGCAGAGGCAAATGCCTGCTCAGCATGTCCTGACTGCACTCCCAGCAGCCCATCAGCACTCCTGTTTGGATGGGCAGCAAGTGGCATGTGGAATATGCTCTGATCCTGGATGCTCTGGACACTGCTCTTTCTGATTCTTGCACACATACACCGGCATATATGGCCTCTTTCTTAGCACCACTCTTGCCTTTACCCACTGAATCCAACTTGATGTAACCCATGTGCTGCAAGAAGAGTCACTAACAGAAGGTAGGACTTTGCAGGCTGCAGGAGTCTTGTCCTGCTTCTTGCTACTCTCTCAGAGAACAGCTACTGCCATTGATAGGCAAGGGCACATGGGTGTGCGGCAGTGCAAATTAGTGAGAAGGAACTGCATTATTTTATGGGTTTTGACCTTTCTTGATCCTTCTGTAAATTTTTACCCCCAACATATGATAAACGGAACAGAACACCGTCTCCCCTGAACTGAACAGATGTAGTACTGAACAGATGCTCACAAGATCTTCTCCCACCTTCCCTAACATGCAGTTCCCTGGGACTGACTTTGCCAGGCAGAATCTTTTTCCACCTGAGTCCTGCTCTGGGCTTAGAGAAGCTCCAACTAAAGCTTGATTCACTGAGCTAAGAAGTTATGTTTTGTTCTTACAGTGCTCCAGTGGGAAATCTGCAGATTCATGAAAACATCCAGTCCTCAGCCCACACTGCTCACTAATTCAATCTTTAGTTCTTTGTTCTTTTTATGAGCCCCAGGGTATTCTTATATTCAAAACCGACTCCATTCTGCAGTGGTATTTTAATTCCCAAAGCCCTCTCATCGTTTCCTCATGCTCACCCACATCGTGTCTATTTTCATCTGTCTTCTGTCTCCCACCTCGACTGTAAACTCTTCGGGACACAGCCTTTTTGCCCTGTGTTCATACAGCACCTAGCATAGCAGTGTCGTGGCCTGCAATGAGAACTCTTTAGAGCTCTGCTGATAACAGCAACATTGAGCACTTTTCCCTTTGGGGAGCTGCTTGCTAGATGTTGTTATTTGAATCTCAGAGCCTGTGAGGCTGCTCTGGGGATAATAGGAAGATGGTAAGAAGCAAAGACTGACAAGTTGCTATCCATTAGTGTGGGTTTTAGTTAGCTCCATGATAATATGCGACACCCATCTTAAACCATGCAGGGTGATTTCACTTAACACAATGATTTAAGCTGACAGTGTCAAGCTCCACTTAAAAACATTGACCCTGAAATCCAAAGCTTTCCAGGTCAGCTGCATGTGTCTGGGTGATATACCAGTGGCTCTCAGTTCCAAGGCACCAAAGCATCAGTTTCCTGGCGGTTTTATGTAAAACAGCATGTTAGCAAGTTGCCAACTGCGAGCATGAAACATTAAGCAACTTTTGGGGAGCTTTTTAGAATTCTTCCATAAAATTTGCCATTTCAAAGTACTGAATGTCTCTGTATTGTTGCTGTAAAGCCTGTTATTCATGTGGAATCTCCTCTGCCTGCAGAATGAGCTGGTTCATACAGATGTCATCAAGCTGTCAGTAGAGGGAACAACGATGCAGGGGCCAGAGGGGCTGCAGCTGCAAACGCTTGGTAGGAGCCCAAGTCCTTGCCATGCTGATTAATTACTGACACAAAGCCTCTAATCAGTCATTCTGGGAAATTAAATTGGGAGTGGGATGTTGAGATGGAAAGGAGCTAAAGAAGGGTTAGTCCTCCTTGCTTTCATCATGTAGTAGGGCAAAGTCTGTCTGGAGTAATGGCCACTAATTGAGTCAAGTTTTGCTGGTTACATCTTGCTTTTACTTGCAGAAAAAGATGAACATTAATTAAAAAAATGTCTATGTTACTGGGATATCCCAATGGTGACGAGGCACAGGCATTACCTCTATTTGTCAAAACTAAATCAGTTTTGTTCTTCCTACCAGACATCGATCTGGACTGGCCAAATAAGATAAAAAGCATCCTTTGCCCTTTCCCGAGTGCACAGCTCATCTAGCCAGTGGTGGGGTGTGCCTCATTGGGTTTTGGCTCTCTAAAAGCACAGCATCTATTCTGAGCTACTATGTTAGGCTCCCTCCATACAAGGTGGAGACAGTGCAGTGAATCCCCTCATCCTGGCCATCCTGTGTTTGAGATAAGATGGGATGAGTCAGTTCTGGAGGTCCTGGACTACATAGGGAGCCTTGAGGAATCCCCTAATCATCCTACTGCACCTGCTTTTGGCTGCGAAGCTGTGGCCTGGGTTTGGATTTGCTCTGCATTTGAGGATTGCTGTGTTTCTAGGCTAGTAACTGCTGAACAATTTGTAAGAAGGTTTGCATTGCCACATAAGTTGCGAGAGACCAGCTAAAGCAGTACACTGCAGAACTCCCAGGAGCTTTGGGATTATTTGTTAGTGTTACTGGGAAATGGATTTTCAAAGACTTGTCTTGAATATTTAACAATCTATTTAAATGTTAAAAATGCAGACAGTATTACAGGGTTGAAACGACCTTAACAATTCCTTTGAGGACTATATTTTGTTAACGTTTAAGACACAACATTTAAGACAGCTGCCTTTGCAGAAAGTTCTCTGTAACTATGTGCATCTAAGCCTTGTCTGCTTGTTCCTGTTTTTCGTCTGATGATTGCTGTGGGTGTCCCTGATGGTCAACAGACCCAGGTTGCTCTGGCACTCAGCGGACATCCCATCTTCTGCTCAAGGACCCTGCTGAAATTTTCTTTCACCACCGTGTGAATTGGCTTTCTTGGATGATGTTGCACCTGCCTCAGGAGCAGAAGCCAGAAAATCTCAAGGAGTCACATCCTGTTGTGGTTGACACCTATTTTAAACGCAGTTCACAATGTTGCTCAATTCAAGGCTTTTGAAGTTAAGAGGATCCTTCTGTGCCTGGCAGAAGATTTCTTCCCAAATCACATCCTTTGCTATTGGCTTTACTGAAGTGAACCTGCTAAATGGCTTCCGAGCTAAGGATGAAACAGGCACAGGGATGTATGATGTAGCGTTTCCTCTCTGAGCTCTTTTATGCATGGGAAACCATTTATATTTTTGTGAATACTAAACAAACAGAAAAGATCTGTTCCTCTTCAATAGCAGGCAGGCCTGGTCCTCACAACTCTTACATTTGCACCAGGCATTTTAAATTCTTCCCAAAGTGAATCCAGGGCCAATCTGTTCTTCCAGTTCCCTTCCAGTTCCTTTTTCCCTTTCTCTATGTTGGCTTTTCAAATTGCAGGTCTTGGGGACAGGCACAGCTTGGAAAGTGTTTGCAGAAGGGGTGGCTCTAATTTCTTTTGGGAGCTTCTGGCTAATAAATCACTTCTGAAAATGCTGGCAGTGTGTGTGTACTGTAGGCAGGGAATGTGTGCTGGCCAGATGAACCAATTCTCTGTCTGACAGACCTTTCTTCTGTTAACAGGCTGCGGGACATCGTTTGATTTTCACAAAAAGATAGACTATTTGTTTCTCGTTGGTACTGAAGAGGGAAAGATCTATAAGGTAAGAATGTTTCTTTTGTCCCTTGTTTTACATCCCCTGACCCGTTCTTGTCTTTCAGGTTCATCTTAACTCTTTGCTCAGGCAGTAATGAAGTACAACTTCAGAGCCTAGTCCTGCCCTCGGATGTCTGTGGTGAGCCTGAGACCAGCACAGAGGGTCACAGGGAGTTCTCTGCACAGACCCAATTAAGACCTTATGTTGCAGAAATGTTTTTCATGCAAACTGCATCCCAGAATGCTTTGCAGATTGCAGCTGTGCAAGTGAGGCGCTAACTATGATCAGAGCAGAAGTTAAAAGGCATTGATCCTCTGTCCTCATGGCTATAGGGAAATGGCAGGAAAAATCTCATCTCTTTTCCTTTTTAGACCTGTTATCCTGTGAGCAGTGAGGCTAATTAAGCCTTGTTTCCTATGGATTGGTGTCCCGCAGCTCTTCCCTGCCACAATTACATCCCAGATCCTTTCCCCAGTCCCACTTTCTCTTCACCCTCCTATTTCCAGTTCCTCACTAACTCCTTCCTCCCTCTGATCATCCCCATGCTGTCCTCCAGCTCAGTGATCGCACCTCCATGTTATAACCCTTGATTCCTGCAGACAGTGCGCGATACCTCCCCTCTCATGCCCTCCTGCAGCCTGACGTCCTGGTGCCCAGCGCCAGCTGGGAGCTCTTGGCCAGCCAGCTCCAGCTGTGTGGTGAGGGCCATGCTCGCCCTTCCCGGGGTGCGGGGACTGCCCAGATGTTTGCACTCTACGGCCATCCCGTTTTATAGAATGTAAGACCCTTAATATTGCCAAGTCCCATGTGCAGCCAGCTTTGGCTGAAATTGCCAGTGAGGTCAAAAGTTGTTTGGGAGGAGAGACAAGCAGTCAGCAGGACACAGATGCTGTGTTTTCTTAAGAAATCAAGATAAAGTAGGAAGTTTTGAGGTCTGCTGTATTTAGCCTTGAAAATAAAGCCAGTAGCTGGTTACTCATATAACTTCTGTTTGCACAGCATTCCTCTGAGCTGGCTTTGGGGCTTTGTTAATATTGTAGCCACAGCCCTTCAGTGTGGGGGGTGGATCATCAGCAGGAGGCTGACACGCAGAGCAGATCCATCCAGCCATCCATATAGGATGCTGTAAGCTCCTTCCCCATGTCCTGCCTGCAAAAGGGAAACAAAACAGAGAAAAAGAACACAAAGGAAATTGTATTCTGAAATCAATATCAATCATTTAAGCAAGACAGGCTTAACAAATATGTATCCCTTTCCAGAGGGATGATGCTAATTGAAATCTCTCCCTCTGCCAAGGTAGTATCTAGGCAGGATTTCTGAGTAGCACTCACTTGCATTGGACAAGGCAGGTGCAGAAGGGAGGTGGGAGAAGTGGGGGGGCTGGGCTGATGGGCAATGGTAGGCACAATGGCTTTTTGTTGACGCTTTCAGGATACAAAACATCTGTTCAGTCATGGGCATATGTTCTGAGTTGACTGGTCGCCCACCGGAGTTGGTACCCTTGGGTATTGTACTCCAAATTGTTTGGGTACTGTTGTGTCTAGTCCTGATCAAAAGGCAGTAAGGAACCACATGTTTTAACGTCCTCTATGCTTAGGTGAGTGGTGGTTGTCAATGAGTACGACAGTGGATGTCAGTGTTAGGTAAGGGCCATCAGTTACCCTTCAGGAGGCTGGTGTCCTGTCTGACTTACACAGCAAAGGAAAGCCTTTGTGGAGGAGGAGTGAATAGGAACAGAATTTGGCAGCATTTGCATTGACAAAGCTGTAGGTGTTCCTGCCTTGGACGATCTTCAGTGAACCTAGAACTAGGATGGGGTTTTAATATAAGGAGTGATCTCAGCCATGAAGCCACGCAGATATTTTAACCACTTGGGTGGACAAATGCGGAGAGATACTGTTACACAGGATCTTCTCTTTTATTGATGCTAAGGCTGATTTAAGTGTTACGGGTAAGCAATAAAACAGTCCTGCACTGGTGAGCCTTAGCAAAAAGTGGGACGACTCTCCCATTGTGCAACACTGCCCTATAAAACTCAGGTGTTCCCATGGACAGGAACAGACAATCTTCCATCAGATTGTATGGGCTAACACAGGGAAGAGAAATCATGTGCCTAGCACAAGCAGGCCTCCATAGTATCCGCAAAAACAGGGAGAAGAATGCTTGCACCCTTAGCATCCCCCAGGAGTTTTCTACAAACAGGTTCAAAAGTTTTGGGATCAACTGCGGCTCCACATGTTTCTCAAGGACTACCACACACCTTCATCACAGCCTTTATTGAAACACTGCACGTTTGAACCCATTACTGGAGCTACATGTGGACTGCCTCCCAGAGCCTTCCTCCACTCGGATGCTGAGGACAGTGACAGCCCTGCAGCCGTTCCAGCAGCTCTCAGGTCCCGTGGCTGCACTGAGCAGGAGTGAGCTGCTCGGGTTTCTGTGCTGCACTTGCCCTTGCCGCTGCACGTTGAGTGAGAGGCATAGACTCCTTACATGCTGTTTTAGTCAGGGATCAAACATGGCCTGCTCTCCACATGGGCCAAATTTTAGATTATTTATTAAATAAGTTGAAAAGTTACTTTCATGGAGGCATTCTTTTCAGAGACCAGGCATGCCCACAAATAGCATGATAATATGTTAATTGTTTAGCTGCAGAACAATTATGGTGAATTTTTAAAAATGGCTTAGTTAATAGTGTTTCTGAAGCCAAGAAATCATTATCTTAATTACACACAGACCTATCTATTGCCCTTTTACGTAGAGGACAAACTGTTTCTGCATTAATATGATTCTGTAATGCCAAACTGCCTCTTTGCATATCTTATTTGCTGTTTAGGAATTGTTCAGCTTTGGTATCAAAAAGTATGGTCTCTGAGATTCATATTGAAATATTACTGTGGCTTCAACTCTTCAGTCAGAATTACTTCTTAATAAACAGGGCTTCAACAGAAAAATTTTGATGAGATTTGAACATATTCATGTAAGAGAGGGTTTTTTCAGTCTTAGGCAGTTTGTTTTAGAGTAACAAATGAATATAATAAAACTAGTGCAAGACTGTATAGAAGGAAAAGGTGATTCTAATTTTAAACAAAATTAATTTCACTCATTCTCTCATACTAAGCACCAGGACATTTGTATCTGTGTGATCAGGACAGGATTTCTTGTAGTTACACAGATGACAAAGGATGCTGGGATGCTGGCTGTTGAGTCCTTTTCACATCTCTTGAGTTTTCCTTAAATGATGATGACAAGCTGGTTTTGGACAGGCTCCGACTTCCAGTGACCCTTTAGTAATGGAGAGATTGTTTGCCTCAGTGTCTAGTCTTGCTTTGTCTTAGGCAAAGTTGTTTTCCTTGTCTGGATATTTTATGGCTTGAGGTCTGTTCCTCATCTTCTTGCCACCTTATCTTTGGGCCTTCTATTTGTTCTGTCTGATTATCTTGTCACTTGACTGACTGCATTTGCCATCAGTTAACACAGGTTCTTTCTTTTACCATTTTCTGTTGTTTCTCGGGATGCATTCACATGCCTCTGTTTCCATTCGTAAGCCTTTCTACAAATCTTAGCATTTCTGTTACAGATCTCTACAAGAAGGCACTGAGCAAAAACCAAGGAGACCCTCTGGTGTTGCTGATAACAGCTTGTCCACAACAACACAAGACTCATTTGTGTCAGTGGTTTCTGAAGAGCAGCTGAGTGTCCTGATCTGCCTGGGAGTGCTGGGTTGGGCAGTACTCCTTCTGTTGCCAGACACAAACCTCCTTTGAAAAAGATTATTTTCTGGATTTGTATATTGCCTAGAGTCTCGATGTTTCTGTTAGTGAACTAAAGAAACCCTCTACTTTATAAGGACACTAATAACCATCCATTCACCATGGATGCAGAGGAGTTTTGTGTCAGGCTAGCATCTAGCGTAAACTGCAGTGCTGTTAACGGAGATTATTCGTAAGCTTTGTGTCCTTGGAGTTCTCCTTTCCTCCCAGTATTCCTCCCCTATGTTTTGTAGCCCTGTCACCTGTCACCTTCGTACTCATTTCCTGTATTGCCTTAAACACATTCTTGCTTTCCTGTCTCATCATAAAAATACCATTTACTATTCACACACATCTATCACGATTTAAATAGGAGAAAAAAACTCTCAGCAAATTGGAGCAGTGCTCTAGAAGATCAGACAGACCACACAAATGCTTGCTCCCTGAATCTACTCATCCTCTTCAAAGCTGTCTTGTCAGGAGTTAGGCATCACATTTTCCAGTGGTTTTGTTTTCATCCTGACATGTGTCTAATAACTGTAGGTTTTTAAATAGAATAGTAGGGGAAGACTTTGCCAGCAGTTCTAGTTAGCTCAGAAACTCTTTTGTTCGTTAAAGTTGTACTTCTTTCTGAGATTTTTCTCAAGTTTGTGATGTTTCTTCAAAATGCGTCTTGGGAAGAACATGGCCCTGCATATCAGAGACGATACCAAAGTTTGGGGTGAACATGGTGTGAGGCTGGCAGGCACTGCCATAGCACAGTGTATGGCTTTAGGCTAAAGCAGGTGCACAGGGTTCATTTCTCACAAGGGACACAGCTGGGCATCTGCCCTACAGAAACCTTTTTGCTGATGATTTCATCGGAAAACTGCAGGTCCCTTTCCTGTCAGGGCCTGGGCCTCAGCTCTGGGCCAGACCTGCAGGCTGCAAAGCCAATGCTGTGGATCAGCACATCCCAGAGCATAATGGGCCTCCCGTACCACTGCCCAGAGAGCTGCACTGGTCAAGGGCTCAGCCCCAACAAGGCTTTAAAAACAGAGCGCAGAGCATTACAGTTCTGTTGGATGCAGACAAATCTGGTTAGGATCTCACTCTTCAAAGCCTTCAGGTATTAGGGACCTTCAATCCACATATTTGGAAGGACAGACGGATAAAGCAGCTTCTTGTGTTAATTACTCATGACCCATTCTGTCTGTTCCTGGCAAAGTGACTTTCAAAACAAGCCAAGTACCAATTTTCCTGGTGGCTGCACATTAAGAATTTTGAAGTAAAGTTATGAAACGTGCCATTAAAGGAGACTTCAGTCCCATAATTACACATAGGGACAGTAACTCAGAGATAGAGTATGCACCAAACTATTAGCAAGCTATAGACAATGTCAATAAATCTCAGTGGGACATGAGCCACTTTCTTGTTTCCGTTTCCTACCACAGCAAGCCTCCCAGGGATGCAGGCATTGCTGCTGTGTGAATAGTTTAGCACCCTCAATCCAGTACCTGCACCAGTGCACAAGGGCATCAGAAGAAAACAGGTCTGAGTACCCAGACAGTGAGTGTCATGTGTAATAAACGGTTAAGCCTTATGATTAGTTAGAGCTTTGGTTTGCAAGAATTAAAGTCATGTAGCACTTCAGCAATCCTGCTGCTTGAGCAGATGATGTGTTGCTGCATTCATTAGGGAGTAATGAAAGGTGCTGAAAAGTCCTTGTAGCGACAGTACTGAGGCAGACTGACAGAAAATCCTGAAACCAACCCCAACCTGCTGTGTGGATACAGCTTGTATGTGAGAACACAACCAAGAAGACATTACTTGTGAGATGAGGTCCTTGTTGTTAACAAAGGAAGCCTCCAGTCCCCTTAGAGGGGAGGAGGTTTGGGGAGGATAACCTCATTTTTCTGTATACACAGAACTGACAGGATATGGATTGAGTCCCGTATTCTGCTCATGCAGACAAGCAGATTGTAATTTCTCCCCCCAATTCATGAGCTCATACACCAAGTGACTTTTCCAAGGCTCCCAAATGTTTTCCAGCTCTTGCACACATCCTACATTTTGCCATTCAGTAGCACCCGCAGCTGTGATTCTGCTGGCCTGACCCTCGCATGCATGTGCAGGATTTGCCCAGTTCACAGGCTGGTGTTGGCTGGGGTACAGGGTGGGCCACCTGCCCGTCAGGGACATGCCTGAGTGCTGGCCAACCTCTTGTGGTTCTCACACCCCTCCGGGAAGTCACAAGTGGCACAAGAGAAAAAGCTGCAGAGCCATGTGATGGGGCAGGATCTCAGAGCAGGCTGTCACGGAGTGATGGCAGGGAAGGGACTTCTGG
The DNA here is from genome assembly GCF_000690835.1 of Fulmarus glacialis. Taxonomy (NCBI): domain Eukaryota; kingdom Metazoa; phylum Chordata; class Aves; order Procellariiformes; family Procellariidae; genus Fulmarus; species Fulmarus glacialis. Next base: position 11,193 of record NW_009205651.1, read on the forward strand.
CATGTTCCCAAAATCCTTAGAGCCAAAGGGTCTGATAGGTCATTCTTGTGCTGAGAGCACTGTTACTGGAGGTTTTAATTGCGACACTTGAAATGCACACAGTGCTGTGTGCTCCTGAGCAACACAAGAGCCATTTTCCAAGAGCCTTTTACAGAGGCATGGCAGAAGCCCCAGCTGGCAGGAAGGCGATGGAGCTCCTGCAGTGAAGAATGGGCTCTGGGGCCTGGCTCTGGCTGTAAATCTGACCAGATGTCTTGAATTCCTACCTCTGTGTATTGCAAAGGGGAGCTCGGTGTTGCCTGCAAGTGGGGTGAAACAGCATGTGCTGAATTATTTAGTTTCTGTAACACCTCTGGGTACCAGCCTCCTCTTCGCAGCCAGCCCAGAAGAGCGTGGGAGGCCATACAAGTATTCAGAGGCATCTTTCTGCAGGAATATGAGCTCCAGTAGAAGGTCTAGCTTTGATTACTGACTAGTTCTTTCCATTGCAGTGTTCAAAATGCTATTCAAGCCAGTTTCTGGATGTGTTTGAAGCCCATCACATGGCCGTAGACTCAGTCATCTGGAATCCCTACCACTTGAAAGTCTTCATTTCCTGCAGCTCTGACTGGACAGTCAAGATCTGGGATCACACCGTCAAGTAGGTCCTGCTGGGTCCTGGCATGGGCGGGGAGGTCCAGCCTGACATGCCAGCTGCACGTGTCCGCTCTGCTCATACGTCAGTCTCAGTTTCCCTCTTAGGTGTTGATATTGCTAATTGCTCTCCTATCTTTGTTTTTGGGGCTTATGACTCAGGTTTGTGCTACCCAAATATGAGGTATAAGATTTAGCATTGGCTGCCCCAGGAACTTGCCAAGCAGTGCAGCTCAGCACAGAGCCTGATTGCTTCGCTTTGGACCTGGCTTTCTTCAGGCAGGACCTACTATGGCAGGATTATTCTTCTGGAGCAACGCTTTAGAGAAATGTCAGGGGCTGGCTTATGGCCTCAGGGGCCGAACACCTCCTAAGAGCCAGAAAGGCAAAGAAAAATTTGAACACTTAAAAAGACATAATGAAGTTCAGGGTTAGTGGTTGAGGAATGTCTGGTTTCAATCAGGAAATTGATTTTGTTGTAAATCAGTCAGAGTCAAATATTTCCTATTGCCAATACTGCTCTAATATTCAATGTTGTTGTCAGAAGTCCAGAGAGGGAAAATCACTTTTTCCCATATGATTATTAACCAGAGAGACTCCATCTTGCTGTGTGCTTTGGGGGGAAGCTTTCAAAATGCTTTCAGAAAGAAACGTGCTACCTTTCTTCTCATCGCAGCAGGACCAATCCCGAACCATTTGGGTTGATGTTCAGCTTTGCTTTGCCTTTGGCTCAGACGCTCGCTGGTATCTGACATAGAGAAATACCCCATCTCCTGCTTCTGTAGCTGGCCTTGAACAACACAGGCTGCAGCATCAAAGTGTTTATAGCTCAATGTTTCACTTCCAGAGCGGAATGTATTTAAATGAGTTCTTCTCCCTGGGTCTTTTTTTACAGGACTCCGATGTTCATTTATGACCTGAATTCTGCTGTAGGGGACGTTGCATGGTCCCCTTACTCTTCCACGGTCTTTGCTGCAGTCACCACTGATGGCAAGGTGAGAGGCCGGGAGCAACACTGCTCTGATTTGAGCTGAGAGAAAGTCAAGGGAGATTAGGGTTGAGCATGGGGATGGATGAGTCCTAGCCAACCATGTCGGGGAGCTGCAGATCCCCCACCAGCAGGAACCCACCACAGTGACAGACTGACTTGGCTGCAGCTTGCCTGAGCTGCTTGCATCAGGATGGCAGGGTCATTTTGGTAGCTCAAGGCCGTAAAGTAAAACTATTAATTTCTTTTTGCTCAGTCTGATTACAGAGGACACAGAAATCATAAAGCAGGGTTCAGGGAACAGGCTGCTTTTTCCTATGCTTTCCTGCCCTTGGCATGCATATCCCTAGCCATGAATTGCTCACTCCTTCTCAACACTGTTCCTGCTGCCTTAAGGTAGGTGTTACAAATGCATGCAAGTCCCTGCTTGCTCTCATTGACCACATCAGTGCAGGTGTGTAGCTTCCACATGCCAGGAGAACACCACTTAACTCCTTCTATGTGATATCAGCTTATTAACCAGTGCATCTCTGGGGATGGAGAGAAGAAGCTCCAGATCAGAGCACCCCTAGTACGAGCTGACATCAGGGCATTGGTTCTGAACCTCCAAGGTATAGAGAAGCAATAGAATAAAGTGGTTATATACTTATATTGATATTAAAAAATCAATTATAGTAATATGCCCAGGGTCAGCCGATAGAACTTTGTTCCAATTAAATGAAATCAACATTTTTCCACTGTGTGAGGCTGTCTCAAAGGGTAATGATTTGGTAATGAAGAACTTAGACCAGTCCTAATACTGAGATGATGGCAGTTATATTTTTGCCTCTAGCCATCCATCCTGGTAGCTCAGATGGCTAATTTGGGCCTGGCAAGTAGCCAAGGCACGTAGCTATCCATCAACACTGGTTTTGTACTATAAGACCACATTGCTCTGCCACCATAGGCTGTATGTTTTGCTAGTATAAATGGGAAAGTCTGTGCAGTTTGGCCAAATTACCCTAGCAAAAAGATGGCCTTTATATATCTCTATCATTGAATTGATGCCTTGGCAACTTTATTGCAGTTTAACCTTTATGTTATAGCAAAAAATTCATTTCACTGATACACTAGCTCAGGCTGTGAATTTGTCTTTCCCAAGCTAAGCAATAGAAATCTCTTCACTGGGGCACCTGGTCTCTCTGGGAAGCTCAGGATGCCACAGCCTACAGAAAGCAGTGTTGATGCTTTTTCCTTGCAGGCAGTATTAGGGTTGGGCCCTTTGTTCATGGATCTCTGTCTGTCCCCATTCTCCCATATACCAAATGAAGGGCCTGCGTGAACGAAATGAATGCATTCAGTATTACTCATTCTCTGACTTGTTTTCCACAAGTGAAGTTGTGTGCACCGTCAAACCTGGTAAGGGTCCTGCTGACGTTCACAGCTTCAATTGAGGGGTGGGGTGAGCAGTGCAGAGAACTGTGGGTACCCCAGCTGTGTCCTGGCACCTAACTGTGGGGAAGAGGATACTGCAGTGGTACGTCCTGGGCAACATGAGCAGATGGAGGGTAAACATTGGGCATGCTTGGATTTCTTATTCATGTGGTGAAGTTTCTGCAGTGATAGCTCATCTCTAGGGAGGCTTCGTGCTACTCACTTGGGCCAGGTTCTTTGTCAGAGCTTTACCTGCTGCATAGAAGCTCCTATGGACTTGGCAAAAGTTTGTGCAATGGGTCTTTCCATTCCACCCCTAGCTTGTCCTAGCCACTGCTGCAGTGACTGTGGTTGTGTTGTGGCAGAGTCACATTAGCTGCAGCATCCATGGGCCTGGAGTACGTATGAGGCTATGGATAAGACAGAAGACTGTCTGACTTGGCAGCACTGCATCCAGTGTATCTCACCTTGGCTATCCTACGTTGGATCTAATTCAGTAATCCTAATTAGCTCCTAATCTGTTAGGATCTAATTCTGCTTTATGGCTTTAATTCCAAACTCTGAGAAGAGTGGCCAGCAGCCAGCAACAGCCTAGAATTGGGCTGCCTAGCAGGAAAGGTCCAGGCAAGAGCTGCCTTCCCATTGCAGTAGGCTGGCCAGGACTGATGCTGATACAAATCCTGGGCCTCTGTGTTAGCCACTAACCATGTTGGTTGCAGCAAGGTGTGTCTGAGACATGGTTTAGTTTCTATTTTGGACAGAACCTTCTAGATCTGCAGTGGAAATGGAATAAATAGTTGTTTACAGCGTTTTCGTTCCTGGACATATTCCGCTTTGTAGCAGAGCGCACTTCTTGGGCATGAACATCAGCGCCTCACAAAGGGCAGTCTCCATTAATGCTGGGAAAAAATCTACATTAACAGGATACAGAAATCTACAGGACATGCAGCCAGAAAATAAAACATTAAAGGCCTCCTGTTCATAAACATCTTCTAGCTTTGCATCTGCACAAAATTATGCCTGCAAAACTTGAAGGTTGCCTGGAGGTCATTTTAAAATCAGGCCCTAATTGCAGTCTTAAAGGCATACCTGGCATATTTTGAAAAACACATTTCCTTATTCAAGCTGAGGCTATGTATCCAAAATGTGTGAATCAGCCCCCTAACTCCTAAGACTAACTTGGAAATTGGGGCATTTTAGAATCTAAAAATCTCTCAATCCCCATGAATCCAGGAGGTAGGGATTTAAGAAAAGCTGTAAATATCCAGGGCATTATGATAAAATGTGTGTGTTGACAGCTGGGCATCTGCTTTGGACAGCACCACCTCTTCAGCAGCACCGGAGTGTGCATGTTCTGCTGCTGGTGCAGTGCGTACTAACTGCTACTATTGCTCTTTATCATGTTCTGGGTAATTTCCTTAGTCTACTGCTCTGCCTGATAGCCATTTTATTTCAGAATGAGCATAAATGATTTGCAATGAAAATTGAAATAAAATAAAATGATCACTGAGACGTGCACATCCGTGCCAACACTGCGTAGGAAAAAACTCCCAATTCTATAACTAGGTGCCTAAATAAGGGGCCTGATTTTAAAAGGACTGGACAGCCAGCTGCTTTTATGGAAGCAAGTCTCTGCTTGATGCACTCAGAGTGGTTGCTACAGAGCATTCAGCTTTGGTTTCAATCAGTGTGCTAAGTCTGCTGCAGTTGTGCTCTGTGATTGCATTTCAGATGACACTTACGTTCCTTGAAGACTCCACAGTGATTCCTAAAGCAGACAGGTGGCGAGATCTGTTATTTCTAAACATGAGTCCTGCAGCTCAGTTGGCTAACAGCAGCTCTGTAATCTCTCCAGGCCATCTTCTACAGGGACCTGGCTGCAGATACTGATGTGATTAGCATTAAAATAAAATGAGGTTAGAGAACACCTGGTTTAGTTTAGATTGTAAATGGTAAAAGCCTGACATGAAGAAAAAGGCTAGGGATGAGATACCTGCTTTGGAAATAAAAAAAAATGTGGAGCTGGATTTGCATGTCTGGACTCCTGCATTTAGGGGGCAGCAAATCTGGGGATGTTGGTCAGTTTACTGTAAGGACAGAGGGCAGAGAAACGGGGAGCGGTGGAATTCAATCCCTGCAGCATTCAGCA
>NW_009205651.1:16406-17521 GCF_000690835.1 Fulmarus glacialis
GGAGTTTGCTTTAAGCCCATCTCAAACTTATGCTTAAAGCAGAAAAAAAAATTGCAACATGTAAAAGCAGGAATTACACCTGAAATTTCCTTCTTGGGCTTCTTTTCCTTATTTAAGGAAAATAAGTAAATGGTGTTGGCAGGTTGTGCTGCACAGGGGCAATGCCACAAACCTCCACGTCTGGCTCATTCTGGGCATGTAGGTGCTTTCTTGTGCTGAATTCATGCATGAATTGTTACCCCTGTTAAAAAAGCCAAAGACACCCACATCATAAGTGTCCCCAGATGGCTGGATCCCACGCTGTGGGCCACAGCTGTCCCATGCAATGGCTGTAATGGCATGGTCAAGCTGGGCTTGTTCAGCCTGGAGAAGGAACCCAGCAGCAGCCTGCCAGTGCCTTCAAAAAGTTCATCAAGAAGTTAGAGCCAAGCTCTTCACAGCAGCGCATGAAGGGACGATAAGACACAACAGCTGAAATGAGTTGAAATGAGAGGTTTGGACTGGATATAAGGAAAAACTTTCTCTGTGAAGGCAGTCAAGAAACAGAACACCTTGCCAGAGAGGTTGTGCCATCTTTGTCCTTGGAGGTTTTCAAGACGAGATTGGGTAGAGCCCTGAGCAACCGCATCTGACCTTAGAGCTGACCCTGCTTTGGGCAGGAGGTTGGAGTAGAGACTTCTGGGGTCTCTTCCAACCTGAATTACCTTCTAACACTGTGACGCTATGAAATGTCCTTGTATGAGAAGGAGGAGCTCAGGGAGTTTACAACAGGCTTGGGAGCATGCACTAAGTACAAGTCCACTTGCTCTCATGTTTTTGTGGTCTGTGTCCTTCATGACTAATGCAGCAAGAACAAGGTGATGTTACAGCCATCTTTAGTAAATATTGCCCCAAGATAAATGACATCCAAGGGTGCACTCTGCAGAGAAAGCCGCTCAGACACATGCTCCAGGGCTTTTCCCCATTACTGAAGCTGTTGACCTTTCAAGATGTGAAATACTTGAAACGACCCAAACCATTAGGAATTTAGCTAATGCTTTGTTCTGCTCAGGAAGTGAGTGTTCCCTTTCCTGCTTGTATAAACATATTGAGAGGGCTTTAAACTAGGTTCAAAG
>NW_009205652.1:0-4937 GCF_000690835.1 Fulmarus glacialis
GCTGTTCATGCGAGGTACGAACCATCAGACAGCAACAGTTTTCGGCCACTGTCACCATGGGCGGCATTTCAGCTGAAAATGAGAAGGTGTATAGTTTCTCCAACTGGACTCCCTCAGCCCCAGATAAAAGAGCATAAATACGCTCATCTGTTTTTCTTCTCTCTCACCCGTTCCACATTTCTTTTACTACTTCTCAGGACAGGTGGGAACTTGTTGATATTATATAATGGCAACATCCATCAGTTTGCAGCTCCCAAAAGCGTTTTAAGAGCGAACTCCTGGGAATCGGCAGCAGTAGTGAGCGAGAGGGCTGTGGCTGCGGAAAAAAGGGGCGCAACACTGAGATAGCCCTCTGACTTCCTATGCCTCTCTGGTGAAGGGATATAAAACACGTTACACTGAAATGCTCTTAGACTTAATTAGTTAATTAATTATAAAACACTTTGGAATCCTCGGCTGCAAGGTGAAGAATGCAACGTATTAGTCACGTTTTGGTTTTGGTGGTTTTAAATACATGCAGACGGGACCACACATTACTTTAGCTGCTCTAGTGGGATATTAATGTGTATGGACCCTCCCCTGAACTGGCACCCGGCAACAGCAGCTCTTCACTTGGCAGTAGCAAGGACTCATTTGGAAGTGCCTGTGCAGTGCAGAGAAACAAGGCAGTAATAAGGATGACTTGTTTTCTCCCTATACCATGGAGTGTTTGAGTTTCAGGGTATTCATCTGAAGTAATCTGGGTGAGCAGAGGCCTCCAAATGATTTGAACCAAATGATTGAGCGGATGCTTTTTGTCAAGAATCACAGTGAGAACAGCTATCGTGCAGTCCTGCTCCACCACAGTTAATCCCACCGTAGTCGCCTTCCTGAGTACTTTTAAGTGCAGTATTCATTTGCAATTGCAGTGGAAGGTCGTGTGCTTTCCAAAGAAAGACTGCCCCAGTCTGCGCAGACTGCTAATTACCGCTAATACTCTACACCACTTCATGCTACAAAGCAAATAAAATTAACATGCACGATGCTGCACTGCAGCCAGATACGCCATCAAAAGCAGGGTACAGGACGTGGTTTGTTTTTATCAAAAAAGCTGTTCTATAAATAAACTTCCTTTACTCCATGGAGCTGAGAAAATCACAAGTTTGATCAAAGTTTCTCTTCTAGCAGTGATGTTTCCTTGCCAGCTTTTTGCTCGTGAGCATCCATGAAGCCAAAAAAGTAAAATAAATCCCCTCATCAGCAAGCAAGCCAAGAACTCCTATCGTTCCGAGAGGGAAATGCGAGCAGGCCCCAGCAGAGCTGCTGAATTAGCAGTAATACAATACTCAGTTTGCAGTCAGGCCTTTCATAGAGCCAGTCCTTAAAAACCAGGGAATATTCTAGTTACAGCCCATCCCAAACTATTTCTTATTTGCTAGCATTTAAATCACTTCTGAATCCACTTCCTATGTGCTAACATGGGGTGGGTGCATTCTGGGTTTGTGCACATGGGCACATACATGTGCATCCGTACCCAGGCTGTGCCTGCGCAGGGACCAGACGGGCCCTGAGCAGCCGCCGTGGGAGCAGCCGCTCGGGCAGCGCTGCGCAGAGGCCACTGGCACTGCCCGGTAGCTGCTCCCGGGATGTCTGGCCAGGTTTTAAGATCTTTAACATCTATGCAGAGAGAACAAGACTTTGGATTTTCAGGATCTCCACATAATAAACTGTCTGGAATTTAAGAATAAAAGGATTTGCTAGGAGGTGAATGCGTAAATAATCTACGCTGAAGCCTTTGAACTCTTAGGAACCGCCCCTGGCATGTGCCAGATGTGGTTACGTCTTGCGCTGAAGCATCCTTCTTATCTGGCTTCAGCCCCAACGTAAGCTAAACATGGCTTTGCCGCTGGTGAGAGAACAGAAAGATCGTGTGTGCTGAGGTATACACAAAACTCCCGTACTTCTCTGATGAGTAGCAGACCTAAACTGTACCCTACACACAGCAAAAATCCATCCAGACCACTAAACAGCTACTTGGATGATGAACTTTGTCATGCAACAAATACAGGGCAGTGAGCCAGAGGAGAAAAATTCCGAGTATGACAGCTTGCCTTTGGAAAACACAGACCACACAAATTTAACTGTGACTTCGGCTATTTTCTCTTTGCATGAACTGAGTGCTGTAACACCCCCCTCCACCATTTCATGGGAGATAGACAGATAACACCTCTATTGGGATAAAAATACACTGCACTCCAACGTCGCCACCTGCACAGGGATGTCTACATATAGTGCCTGTGTCTTGGTATTTTCTTCTCCTCCAGAAACATCTCCAACTCCTTTCTGAATTTGACAGACAGGACTTGGATTGCTGGATCTTTTTGAAACCTTATTCAAAGCAACCTTCATGTTTGCACCCAGCGGAGGCAAACGTGTTTTCTGACCCACTCACTGTGCAAACCACCCTCCCCGTCCCCCCCAAAAAACCCCCACGGTTCCTGTGCAGTCACAGTAATGACCTCATAACGCGAGTCATATCAGCCTTGGGCTGGACTAGCGCTGAACAGACATTATAAACCCGGGGACTCTGCACAGGCACGTTGGCTCTGCCTTAGGAGGTGGCACTGGCTCCTTTTCCGCCGGAGAGGGGGAGCATCCTCTTGCCCAACAGCTGCTGTGGGTGGTGGCCGCTTGTGCTACAGGGTCCCTCAGCTGGAAATGGAGCTGCTTTATTTGGCTAAAAATTCTGTGTGGCCTCATGACCTTCTGGGAGAAAGGGCTTGCCCCAATTCTCCTCCACAGCCACATCCCATCAGGGTTTGTCTCATTCTAAAAAAACACTGAGTGTGACCCAAGGAACTGGTTCTGCAGTGCTGGCTTGCACCTTGTACAGGATACCGTCATATGCCTTTTTTCTCCTTTGCATGTAGTTTTAGCACTTTTATCTACTGCAAAGTGAGAGTGAAGTCACCTCAATATAGATTGCCTGACAATACACACCCCAAAAAGCTGTGTGTGCAATCACAACAGATTCAAGAGCACAGAAGTAGGAAGCTTTGCAGCCATGGGGAAGAGTTACACACACCAGGAGACTGAGCCATTCATTCATTTCTGCTGGAGAGGGGTGTAAGGCAGAACCACAGCCTCGGAGTCAGGGGATGAGGGTTATGTCAGGTTCCCTACAGAAAGCTTAAAATGAAAATACCATTTTGATGGGATGAAGGATGAAACACCCAGTTGCACTGTAAATGCGAGGCAGCACTGTCGTACTCAAGCCAGGACAGGATGGCGTGACGGGCGGCTTTGCAGAGAGCTGGAGTGGGTGCATCATCGTCTTAGGACTGTTCAAGTCCGTTTCAATTACCAGCAAACTCCCCTCTGCACTTTCGAAGGATGAGCAAGGCTCCTCACTAGGGCAAACGGCGTTGGGCATGGCAATTCCCGGCTGATCCCGTTATTGGTGCCGGGAAAACACACAGCGATACTTATCGTTCTTTTGCCACGGAGGGGCTCCCAGCTGTCTCCCTGCGGGTTGCACCGATGCTGGCTCCTGTCGCCAGCGACTCCCCCAGCCATGCGCCACTGCCCGATGCAAACCACGCTGCCGAGCGCGGGCAGCTCTGCCGCGGCTTGAGACAGGGCACGGGGCCGCTCCCAGGCAATACTGCAGGGCAGGGAAAGCCAAAGGACCTCCACGGCCAACATCAGGAGCCAGTTTCCCTGGTTTTACAAAATAAGGTACCAAGCTGCAAACACATAAAAGTGTTTTAATTTGTTACCAAGGCAATGAGTCAGGCTCAGATGGCAAGTCAGGAATAGAACAGCAGCGCTTCTCAGCGTGCGTGTTCACCTGCTAAGTATCGTGGTCAGCGAGGAGGCTGAAAGTCTGAGAGTCCTCCTCTTCTTGCAGAGTTTCCCCGCTGGTGGCTGGCCACCGTCCCCGGGTCCACAACGTTGGTCATTGGCATGAGTTTGTAATCTTCCCCTCCAGAGGGAAGAGAGAGGAGGAGGCACGTTCACGTGCAGCTCTGCCAGTGCACCAGGGCTGGAGCTAAAAAACATCCTGAGAGAGGTGAGGCTGGATCTTGGCAGGGAGAAGACCCATTCACTGCTGCTGTCTAAACCTTGTCTTGCTGTCCTTTACTTCTCTGCCCTTCTCACAAGGAAAACTGTGGTGCTTGCTCTTAAATGCTGGACTTTGTTCTGCTGTTATTAATTTTCAGGCGTTCAAACTCCATTTAGCATCAGGACTCCACTGTGCAAGGCACTGTGCAAATGAATAAAGAACCATCACCGTTTTTTTTTAAGAAGAACTTTTCCTTATGAGTTTGTAAGTGGATATTTGAGTTTACCCTGATGTGGGGAACCTCCATTTTGTTTTAATGCCAAGAGACACAATTTAGGAGGCAGTTCTTAAGAGATAAACGTGTCCTTTGGCAATCCGACCCCTTTAAGAAGGTTTCCTTTGGGCCCTGAACAACTGATGGGCCCAGAATTTCTCACTGGCTTTGCAGGGAAGAAAGAGCAAGCCTCGCCTGTTGGGAAACTGCATCAGCCTGCGTCGTGTGTAACTGGGCTAGAGAGTCCGTCAATCTCCCCTAGGAAATGGAAATACAGAAAGGGGAGAGCAGCTCCTTTCTCCAGCCCCAGGTGTGGACAAGAAGAGGACGCCCAAGGCCAACACAGTGGCCTCCCCGGTCTTGGCCTACAGCTGAGGCATGGCCCAGCTAGTGGCCATCACTTCATGACGGTCATTAACTTACCAACAAAATGGCTGCTAAGTGGAGGTGGCAGGCTAATGGAGAGACATACCATCACTAATTAAGCACTTCCCCGAAATAACGTGGAAACTAAATCCTGGGTTGTTGGGCAATCAGAAGGCGCAGGGCCCTGGCGGCTTTGAACGGTGGCAGGGACACAGCACAGACCCCCGCCTTCTGCAGGCCTGCAGGGGTGGC
>NW_009205653.1:0-3260 GCF_000690835.1 Fulmarus glacialis
TGCCACGCTGGGGCTGGCCCACGGCCCGACGCAGCCCACCAGCCTCTCCATCCACCCCCGAGCCCCTTGGCCTTGGGTCACATTAGGTTCAGCTCCAACACTCAATAACAGGCTTGCAGATATTGCAGTTGCCCCCCTCTGCATCATATTTGTGACCGCGTTTGTGTGTCCGCAGCGTTGCAGTTCAGGCTGTCCAGAAGCGTGAAACCCAACCTAATACCAAACCACGTTATGGCATGAGTGGCCATGATGTGTGTCAACAGGAAAGGCTGTTCTTCTGCCTGTGCCAACGCAGAGGGCTGCCCTGCGCTGGGCCACGCTACCCGGGTAGGGGCACAAGTCTCCTTGGCTGTACTGCCGCATAACAGGCTGGATTAAAGAACGTTGTTTCATCCTACAAGGAAGCAGGATGGATTGTCCCAATTTATGCCAAGTTGGCCAGTGGGTACTGTATCAGGCTCTGCAGCTTTGCAAAAGGCTGAGCTGCAAGGTGCCTGGCCTTGCTATACAGAGACACATCGCCTAGCAATTATTGTATTATATTTCGCTGCATGAGATCATCGTCTTGGGCCACGCTGCGGTGTTGGCCCAGTGCACGGTCTGTTGGGAGGCCACCAGACTGTACTGCTCCTTGCTAAATGACTATCCCATAGAGCAGAGGGGTTGGCACACGCTGTGGTGCAGCACGGAGCAGGGCTGCTGCATTCTTACCCGGCTCCTGGCTCTTCTGGGAGAGCCAGATTTCTCTGAGAAAGTGGGATTTCTCTGGGAAAGCAACCAGAGCTGGGCCCTGCCTGGTGTCGCGATCTCCGGTTTCCATTTAATGCTTGCAAGCAAGCACCGACACAGGCACTGCGACCCTGCACGAGAACGTGAAAAATCTCTCCTCTCGCTACTCACACCAAGTTTGAAAAATAAATCCTAAAGTCTAGGAGATCAGAAAGCACATGAAAAGCCCTCACACTTGTTATCTCGGGGTATCAGGACAATCTGACGATGTGGGAGAGTCCTGGCTTATGAATTTCTAAGCTCTTAATGCTGGCAATGCTTCTCCTTACTCAAACAAGGAGAAAGCGTGCAGTCCTCGTGTTGGTGTTGGCTCCATCCCGCAGCTACAGAAGGGGAGTCAAAGGGAGTTCCCGTCCCTTTGGGGGAAGAGAGAGATGAAGAGAGAGGGAAGGAATAAGTTAAAAGGTAGAATTGCCCTTATATGGGAACTGTTCAAACAAGGCCTCCCTCCCCGGGGAGAAAAACGCCTTCCACCATACGAAAAAATTTTCAGCATCTTTCTCAGCATGGCGCTTCCTCTCTTTTTCGGTCTCCGCCTCCCTCCGGGTCTCTATATAGCCCGGACTTACTGGGAAGTAAAGCATAGCTGCAAATCCTTGGAAGCATTCATTTCACACCAATGCTATGGAAGATGAGGACAGATCAGATAAACGCCGATTTAAAGGCAGGAGGCAACAGTCATTCGCCCCGCAAGCGACGAATCTGCACGCCCATCCGTTACGAATCTCTCTCCCTCTCACCTCCTGCCTGGCTCCTTCTTCCCTGCTCCCTCCTGCAATGCACCACTCCTAATAATAACCTGCCTGCAGCACTGCACCCGCAGCCCAGCGCAGCCGGCGGCCGCTGCCAGGTCGCTGCCGGCTGGAAGCAAGGCTGCCCCACACAACCCCACGGCCGCTGGCGCATGGCAAGGGGAGATGCGTGTCCTTCCTGCACCGCCGCAAGGCAGCAACCCGCCCAAAGGCTGAAATACAGGAGAAGGCAGAGAGTGAGTGCAGGAGGGTCCCAGCAGCAGACAGACCCGGCCATCTCCTTGCCAGCTACAGGCCAGCCCTCCCAAAGCTGGGGACGTTACAAGATGCAGTGCTGTCCCTACAGTCCCCCTCAAGGTGTATCCCCTCAAGAAGTTTGCTTAGTAAAATAAACAACCCCCCACATCTTTAAAAATCCTGTTCACTGGAAAAGGCACTGGGGTGCCTTACCCTATACCACACGGTTACTGCAGACCGGTGCTGTGGGGCTGCTTGGGGCTTGAAGCTGCACGTTGCCCTCTCTTGCCATGTTTGAACTATGTTTGAGCTTCACCTTAGTGGTGAATGCCCTGCAGTCTGGCGCACCTCCTCGGAGGGCAATTACAACAATTGCGGCCTTTTAATGTATTAAGGAGGCTTATAAGAAAGATGGAGAGAGACTTTTTACCAGAGCCTGTAGTGACAGGACAAGGGGCAACGGTTTTAAACTGAAAGAGGGTAGATTTAGATTGAACATAAGGAAGAAATTTTTTATGACACGGGTGGTGAGACACTGGCACAGAAGTTGTGGATGCCCCATCCTTGGAAATGTTCAAGGTCAGGGCTTTGAGCAACCTGATCTAGTGAAACCCCATGGCAGGGGGTTGGACTAGATGATCCTTAAAGGTCCCTTCCAACCCAAACCATTCTGTGACTCTAATACACCGTGCCATAACACTACTCACGCCACATCTCCAGTGTGTCCTTGCAGCATCCAAGATAAAAACTACTTGGGAATACAGATGTAGCAGACAACACAAACCTGATGAGACTCTCAGATCCCCAGCGCTTGGTGGGTCTGTATGATACTCGCAGGCACCTTTTGCCCCTCTCCAGGCCACCTAGCCTCAGCCTGCTCCTCCCAAGTGTGGCTGCTGCAAGTCTCTCTCCAGTTGCTGCATCTCTTCTCGTCCCTCCCTATTGCCCCCGCACCCCTTCTGGATCCCAGACATGAATTTCAGGCCCTGCATATCCAGAGAGAAGCTCCTCCTGCTGCACCGCTCCGAGTGCCGTGGGGTGCACGGTGGCAACGCTGCCCCGAAGAAAGCGCAAGCTCAAGCACCCAAGCCATGGGTCAGAGAACCAGGAAGTCCTGTGGTAACACAATCTCTTCCCTCTGCCCCCAGGCAGGTGGCAAAGGGATGACACCAGCCGCATTGTCCCCACGGCAGATCAGAGCCCGCCATGGCAGGGAGGTCTCTGCTCCCGGGGGATGTCGGTGTCAGCCCTCAGCATGGGGAAGGGTGTGGAAATGGGATCGTCCTGTCCCACTCCCCTGTTTGGGACCTGGCTGCACCCATCAGAAAGTTCCCGGGGCTGGAAAGGGTCTGGGGGTGGGGTCTGCTTTCCCCCAGCTCCTGGTAACACAGTCCAAAAATAGATCCCACCAACAACATTGGCCCACAGCAGCTCGTGGTGCCCCCCCACCTGCCCCCAGCGTCCCCACTCCCTCCGTCACCC
>NW_009205654.1:0-3354 GCF_000690835.1 Fulmarus glacialis
CAAGGATGGGGTTTATTTCCCCTGGATGAAGAAAAAAAGTCACGGGTTTAGGTTCGATTTCCCGACTGTGCTGCATGCCTCCTCCATCCCTGCGTCTTGTACCATCCCTGCGAGTTGTACCAGCCATGGGACGAGGAGGCATCGAGCTCCCTCCTGCTGTCCCCGCGCACATACGGGATGGCAGGACCCCGCGTCCTCGTCCTTCGGACACAGCTTTGTGCTGGCTGATGAACAGAAGTTAATTCTGCACTAATTAGGGGCTAAGCTACAGACCCAGAATTGCTTATTAAATTACAGATGGGGATGCTACTCCCAAGGTTATTTAATTGCAAGTGTTTTAGTGATGTGCTCCCAAACCGGGATCACAGCTCATCAACAACGCTTTTGTCTCTCACCTGCCCCAAAACGACGGGCACGGGTTTCCAGAGCTGCTATTTCAGTCTCTTTGCAAACTCAGGGCATCTGGTTGCCTCCGTGCCCGGCGTGCCGGGCTGTCCCTGCAGCAAACCGGAGCCTGGCATTAAAACCCGAAGGGGCTTCGGCAGACGAGATAAGGAGCTGCGAGCGCCGGGTTGTTGTTGAAGCATCTGACGGAGCTCGGAGACGCTGAATCGCAGCGTCGGAGACGGTGAGATTTGCGGGGGGTGGTTCATAACCCCGGGGCCGTCCTAAAGAGGAACCACAGGTACGCGGGGCAGCAAAATGCTGCAACCTGCTTCTCCTCCTGCGGCCATTACCCCAAGGTAGAACGAGTTAAATGCTGGTATTTCCGTTACACTGCCTATTTTGGCATCGTTTCATGAAAATTAGTGGTAGGGTCTAGTGCACTTGCACAGAAGAAACTCAAGAAGAAATGGCTGAACTCTTTGTATTGCTGATGGGTGTATTTGCTGGCAGATGGTTGTAGAAGAAATCCTTTATATTTATCATCTCTTTGGCTTACCAGGACAAGATAACAAATCAGTGTTGAAAATATGATTCTGGGGAAAATTGCTCTAAATTACTGCACTCTAAGCATGTTGTTTTATTCTTTAATGTAGCTACTTTATGTATTTCTTTTCCTCAAACTATATATATTTCCTTTTTATTGGCTAAGCCTCTCCTAATTTATATTTTCATTACTTTGATTAATACTACTTCCACAGTGACATTATTATTCTAACGCAGTTTTGCAAGTGTCTTACTGAAACACTTGGCGTTAAATAATCTTTGGATTTAGCTTGCATGATTTGTAATTTAATAAGCAGTTCTGCTTTTGCGTTTTATCTCCTAATTGATACAGAATTAACAGCTATTCTGGAATTAACACAAACTATTGTATGCTTTTTTTTTTGTTGAAAAGAAAACAGCTATAGGTATTATTTTAGCCGTGGTCACTGAGCCGTGACTATACCCATATTAGCCATTTTGGGATCATCGGTTGGATTGTAGCTTGAGCAGGAATACGCTGCCATGGGAGTGATGCTGCTCTTTTAGGAAGGAAGATTTCAGTCTCCCAGACAGTTGCATTTGATATTCCTTTAATTATCACTTGGTGAGCGTGATGCATCTTGTTCTCCCGGTATTTCCATACCCAGTTTGCTTCTTCCAATACTTCCTGAAACATGATTCCCAGATTTGCGTCTCTGAAGAGCTGTAAACACTTCAGATCTGAATCCAGGCAGGGCTTATCACCAGCCCTCCAGAAAGCGGTGGCTTTCACCTCCCTTCGCAGACGAGATATCTCTAAATCACGAACAATTAGCGTTACGGTTGGTCTAGAAGCAGCAGATTTCACTCGGGAGAAGCAAGATGAAACGAAGTCCTGGGCCGCGTTGCGTTTTGCAGGCAGGCGGGTGCCGGGGCGATGCCGGGCAGGGCGGGCAGGGGGTGTGGGCAGCAGCGGCCACCAGGTCTGCAGAGCTGCAAGGTGTGTGTCCGCCTGGCACAGAGAGCCGAGGGGTGTCTGCTAGTCCAAATCCAGCCCTAAACCCCACCCTACCCCTACCCCTAGTCCTAGCCCTAAACCTAAGCCTAAACTTAAACCTAAGCCTAAGCTTAAGCCTAAGCCTAACCCTAAGCCGAACCCTAACCCAGTCCATCATGCGTGGATGTCAGCGCCCCTGCACCAGCGGGTCTCGGTGCAGAGGATGGTCCCCGGCACGTCTAATTTATGGACGTGAAGCAACCTAAGGAAGAAAACCAGACTCAGGGCCAGTTTTCCCTGCTGCAAACGCACCGCTCCGACACAGCTCAGCCCGGCCGGGCTCCCGCGACGGCCGCAGCCCCTTGGAAATGTTCAAATTAAGAGGCTTTGCCTTACAAAGTCCTTTAGACCCACAGAGGAGACACCAAAACAGAGTCACCGAGGCACCGAGAAACCGAATCCCCAGGACAGACGCCGAATCCCCAGGACAGACACTGAATCCCCAGGACACCGAAATGCCGAGACAGGGAGACGCTGAGACACGATGGCTTGGTGGCATCTGAAGGACCACGTCCCCGAGACCCAGCACCAGTAAATTGAATTACTGTGGGTTTCACAGGGAGCAGGGTCGGGTGGGAGCCCGTGAGGAGCTGGCAGGCAGCTGCGGGGGGGGTTAAGGGAGGATTAATGAGAGGAGAAGGAAAAACAATTGTTTTTCCCAAAGGGCTGGTTTAAGGCAGCACTTGTAACCCTCCCTCGAACCAGGAAGGGCTGGGACCTCCCCATTTCCTTAACTTTTCCTTCTTCCTTTTGCCTTTGAGTCTTTAATATTCACGGGATCTAAAACATCATTTTCCTCAGTTATTCCCATATACGAAATGCTTCTTTAAAGGAGAAAAAAAAAACAACCTCAAGGACAAATTTGAGATGAGCACGATAAAATAGCAGCCCGTTTCCAGCTCTCTGAAAACAAACAGGGCTACCCCCATCTCGAATGATTTTCCTCCTTTTGTTCCCAGATCCAGCCACCAGCCAGCTTTCCCACCTACGGCGCGCGGGGCGGAGGGAGGAGGAGGAAGGCGATCCCTCATCCGGTAAATCCGGCTGTTTCCCAGCTGTTGCTGTGGCTTTGCAGGAGCAATAACCAGGAGAAAGACTCTGGGCAACCTGGCCACCAGGTGCTGGCGGTGGAGAAAAGGGCTAAGGTCCGAATCTCTGCAAAATTAAGATCGCATCCAGGGTTGGCCATTTTGTGGGCAGTGCCAAGGAGCCGGGAAGCCTGTTTTGGGTTGAGAGGTGAAAAAATATCGTGAAGTTGAGAAATGCAAGCAGGCCAAATCTGAGCTGTTGAACAGGAACGTCTGTATTAGCATCTGAAGCGGTTACTCCTCCTTTCCCCGCTTGCTCATTTCCATCTCATCCACCTTCGCCTGCCGGAGGTGTCCACC
>NW_009205655.1:0-2820 GCF_000690835.1 Fulmarus glacialis
ACCCGGCCCCTGCCCAGCCCCTGCCCGGTACTCAGCCCCTCGGAGCAGCCCCCGCGCTGGAGCTGGAGGATTGCGCTCTTCTGAAAATCTCCCCCCCCGCCTCCCCGCCATCGCCGTGCAAATGCCTCCCCCAAATTAAAAATAAAAATTTAAAAAAATTAAAATTAAAATGTAATTTTGCAGAGCGCCTTTCCTTAGACATCTTTTTTTCCCGTTTCGGAGCAAATCCAGCACGCTGGTTAACTTACAAGAAATGCATTCGCGGAGCCCGTTTGCGAAAAGATCCGGGTCAGGAAACCGTGCAAAATTAAGAAAGGTTTCGCGCTGTTTGCGCTGTGATTTTTTTTTTTTTTTTTTTTCTTTTCCTTGGTCTGCTTTTTGACCTCGAAAATAACGAGGAGGTCTGAATAAAGCACACAACTTTTCGTGTCCGCGGACTACGCGGAGCTGCTTTTGAATGTACCTATTCGGGTGTGTGTGCTCACATACGTGCAAGAATGTATGTGCTGCTTAATTAATGCGAGTATATGTATACATTCACATCTTATCTATTGACATATAGGTATAAAAAGTCGGAAAAACCGTATCCGATTGTGAAAAAAAGAAAAAAAATCCAAATTCAGGGTGAGCTTAGCTTGGAATTGCAAAATAAAAAATAAAAGAATGAAAGAAAAGAAAGAATTGTATCCAGTCCCTGAATACCAGATTGCGTTTCTCTTCTATTTTCAGCTTTTTTTTCTCGACATTTGTCCATATTTAATCGAATTATATTTAATTCGAGGTCTAAACAATCAAACTCTTGCCTTTAAGTTGCCTCATTCCAACCCCTCGATCATTTCTTTGATGTTTTAAATCGCATCAAACAGCTTTTCCATGGGAAAAAAAAAAAAGTTTAGGACTTGGCATGCTGAATACAAATATGCAAATAAATAAGCATTTAAGCATTTACTCTTAGTTTCCCGTCTCTATACTTGCGTGTGTTGGTGTATGAGTCTCTAGATCTGCCTGTATGTGTATGTAGAGCTATATATGTATTATATAGTCATGCCTGTATCTATATACTATATGTATATTTAAATATACATATACTCTCTTACTCATATGCATATTATATACTCACCTCATAGATATCTTCATACTTGACATTTTCAACCAGTTTCCAGAGCATGATGGCAGGCTGTTCTCTAGGAGGTGAGTGCATTCATGTGAAGAGCAGATGTCTGGATTCTCAGTACTTCTCTGTCTGTAATGATCCATCTATAATTGGAAATGGGGGACAGACACCAAATCCGACGTTCCTCTTCCATCGCAACTTATATCTGTTGTCTGAAACAATAGGCTGCAGAAGTCTACCTCAATCGGATAGTAAAAAACATTATCTGTTACATAGTTACATATATCTACGGACATATATGTGACTATATATATACATATACACACATATATACACTTAGACTTATGTGCAGGTATATAAAGATATATAGATATACGCAGTTGCACATACACAAACATACATATACATGCATATATATACACATATATCTCCGAACATACAACTTTTCCCATGTACAGACATATATAAATTGACACATTTATATATGTAAATTATATATATTCTTGCATATGTAGGCACATGTATACTACGTTACATATGCATGTATACACACAAACCTGATCAATTTATATAGGAGTGTATATCAATGCATATTTGTGTATATATTTATACACCTACACATATATACGTGGATATACAGTGATTAAATATACATATTGTATGGTGCATATATCCGCTATTGTAGTAGATGGATGGATAGATAGATAGATAGAATGGAGAAATTCATGAGTAATTTTTCGATCCTATTTGTAGGAAAATAAAGAATAGGTTGCCTCTGCACTAGGCGATTCATCATTTACAACGAGATATTATGCTTTTCCCCACATGCAATATGCTTTTATTTACATGTCCAGAAATTATCCTCTCATATGCAGTAAAACACCAAACCAGCGTCTCATCAAGCACATTCGAGCAAATCTAAAAGGAGTAAATGTAGATCAAGAATTTTCTTTTTGAAAGCCTTACACTTCAGACTTGGACTGTATATTTTGTAACTTGGAAACAGTTTCTCTGGAAAAAAAAGAAAGAAAAAGGGAAAAAAAAAGGAGTTAAGCAAACCCTTCCCTGCACACATTTGAATAGCAATTAGCTACTTTCTGAAAACGATTAAAACCAGAGTTGGGTTTGTGCGTTTCCCGAGTAGCTCTCGGTTTGGAAGGGGAGAGGAGGAGTTGGACCATTTTTAACCTTTATTTCCCCCCCACCCCCAGGCAAACCTTCCTTCGCATTGTCCTGTTTTTTTAACACGTTGTACCGCAAAGAGGCGACCTATTCTGCAGGCGAGCAGAGCCCATCTCTGCCTTTGAAAGGAAACAATTGAGCTTTGCAGTGGGCTGGTGCACCGGGGGGGGAGAGGCAGAGAGATAGAGAGAAAGGAGGTGTTTCTAAATTCAAGGTCCTGTCTCTGGAAATTTCAAGCTCTGTCTACAAAGCTTCCTACAAATCTTTGTTATTCTGCATGGGATCCTATGGGAAAGTGCATAGTGTCCTTTGTACTTTCAAAGGTCCTACAGGTATAGACGCTTTTATATATATGTAATCTCGAAAACGAGGAGAACTTCATCAGGAGACACTTCTGCTGGTGTTTGGTTGGCTGGTGGGAAGGGTAGGCTTTTCTTTTTTTCTTCGCTTTGGCCTCAAATTAAAGCAGAAAGTATAAATTCAGCCCTTTTCCCCTCAGCCTCTACAGCCCCCCCCCCCCCCCC
>NW_009205655.1:2851-3586 GCF_000690835.1 Fulmarus glacialis
CCCCCCCGTTTCAAAGTGTACATCTTCTTCTAAAAACGGAACGCTCAAAAGGCAAGAGACAAATAACAGCCAGATATTATAACAGGAGCTGGACAACGGTCTTGCTGGAAGTTGTTAAAGCAGATAGAAGGTTGGTTGTTTTTTTTTTTTTCCTCAGCACAGCCACCGCTGCACATAGGAGGAGGAGAAAAGGGCACATCTTTCAGTGGGTTGGTCAGACCATTTCAACCGAAGCAATAGTGTAAAAAATGCTGAAAATGAGAAGGGATGCATGCTGTTCGCATGTGGATGTGCGGAGATACCCAATGCAGCCACCCCACACACGCCCTCATGCACCTATAGATCTGAATGGCCCTCTTAGAAAAATACCAGGCTCATAAAGGGACAGTTTGCCATCACTTTTGTTAAAGTCTTTGAGTCATGTCCTGGAAGGCTGGCACAGGGCAGAGTGAATGTGCTTTGTGACAGCTAATGCTTTACAATTTCGTGGCACCCTGAATTAAATATGCTGTACGTGCTGGGGGAGGGGAGAAAAAAAAAGAAGCTGAAATAGATTTGACGACTACTGGCTTTCTGCTATCAGAATGGTACAGACAGTAAATTCTTACTTTCAAGTCCCACTATTATAACATTTCGCTTGCACTTGCAAAACATGACAAACGTGTCTCAAGTGATCATTTAGAAAATTAAATTGAACAAAGGTTCTTCGCATTTTTTCTGCTTGTTTTGCACCCC
>NW_009205656.1:0-876 GCF_000690835.1 Fulmarus glacialis
TTGTTGAGGCGATCGGCACGCGGGGCGGCGGCTGACAGGACACGGCCCCTCTCCGGGGCACAACCCGCTGCGAAACTGGACTGTGACGATTTAAATCCGTACAAAGAATTAACAGCCGTTGTCCGGAGGGGAAACAGCGCGAGGTCCTTCGCTCCCGAGCCGCAACGCCTTAATCCCAGTGTTGTACATCAAATACGGGAGAGTTTTAAAAACTAACGTTATCATCATAATAAATAAAGAACATGGAGAGACTTTACATTCAAATTCCTCCCACACCGCTGCAACGCAGCTGAGTGACCAGATGAGGCCGATTCCCACCAACATCCACACCATTTCTAACCTTCTAACGCAACGACCCAGCCTCTCCTCCTCCTCTCAGCCTCGCAGGCAGTAGCTCGCCCTTACCAAGTCAAGTCTAGCCTTCCCACGCCAGCCGGCAACCCCTCGACCCTGCTCCCGCCAACGCTAGTCGTGGCTGGCGCTGAGGAAGAGGCGGGGATCAAGAGGACACACGTCCTTAGTATTATCTTCACTAACATTGGGGAGACGACGTGGTGGCAGGTTTTAGGGCTTTAACAAGAGGTCTGGGAGATTTCTTTTTTAGCCATAACAGACCGATGTCTCTTTTCCATCTCTCTTCCATTTCTTCTC
This sequence comes from Fulmarus glacialis, assembly GCF_000690835.1. NCBI lineage: Eukaryota > Metazoa > Chordata > Aves > Procellariiformes > Procellariidae > Fulmarus > Fulmarus glacialis. The sequence continues at coordinate 652 of NW_009205656.1, forward strand.
ACCAGGAGACATGCAGGCAGCACATAATTTTGTTGCGCTAGCAGCTTTTCCTCCCAAATATCTTCCTGCAAAAATACAGAGTTTGCGTCCATCAGTTACGCAAGCTGGAATTTCTAACTGAACCCCGTGGCAATGCTGTGGGTGGCAGATCTTCAGTCAGTCCGAATCTCAGGTACCTTCTCCAGCCTCAGCCTCCCCTTCACCCGCAGCCTTACCGCCAGGCAC
>NW_009205656.1:886-2511 GCF_000690835.1 Fulmarus glacialis
AGTCTCTTTGTGATCATAGTAGCAAAAACCAGCCCGAAGAGGACGCTGCTTATCAGCACGTAGTCATAGTCGTCTTTCAGGACATCAAACTGCTTCGATGGGTACACTCGGGTCTGGTAGATGTCCAGGCCATACGCAACAACCTAAAGAGATGACATCATGAGCTGGTAATGCATCTTCCAGCAGAAAACCAGATACATCAAAAATGATTGACTCAGGTCTATAGTTTTGACCAAAAGAAGAAGTGTTTAAGCGGTGAGCAGCCACATGATCGGAAGTTACAGATCTCCCTGCCACAGGCTACGGTATCACGCTGCTCTACCCACAGACTCCAGAGCCCTTCGCTGAAGCCTCTGCCCTCTACTCACCAAACAAGTAGACTCTAGGCCGGAGGGGGCTGTATAGATCCCTCTCATTCGGGATATGGTTTGATTGTAGTTGATAAACCTCTCAGCATGGATCTGCACATCAGGGGAGTATGGAATCAGGTTCTCTTCTCTGAAAGGCATTTAAAGAGAAATCAACAGGCAATCAAACAGCACACGAAGGACATCATCTGTGTTTCCTAGGCTGATCATCACAAGCTGACCTAAACCAGCAAACTTAGCAGCTTTCCCCAGTGCAGATTCATTTTTGCCTCAAGATGAAAATCAAACATGCCACCTGGGTCAGACTACACTGCAGCACCCTCCTTTTAGGCTTCTAAAGTTTTAAAACTAAGTGTCATTCTAAAAAACTGCAGACAGGTACTCTGACTGCTACTTCTTAGAGTGCAGACAACAGCCTGGTTTTGCTAATGGTAAGACCTGCTGCATTACAGACAAATGTATTCCACCATCACAGACTGGGAACAAAGCAACCTCGTTTAATTTCATGCAAGAATTGCCCTGAATCTGTCCAGGACAAGTTGTTCTACTTCACGCTACCGTATTAAACACAAAATCCCTCCCTCTTCCAAGCTGCCCAGGAACAGCGGTTATCACGCCTTCCTTACCTGCTTTGTTCCGTAGGGATCTCTGGGCGACGAGGATCCAGTAGAGCCTTTGGAAGGGAGAGGATGGCCCCGGAGGGAAGCCCAACTGTGCATTAAAAGAAATGCATCCTAAAAATGGCCATTTCTGACAGCATTTTCTAACAGCTAACATAAATGCTCTCTTGGTGCTCATCCTTGCACTTGCCAGGACTCCAGGGCAGCCCACAGGCAGGATTTTTGGCAGCAAACTGCATTTTGCTTGCTTTTCAGTGTGAAACCTGGCTCATGCAGGTAGCATAAAAGCTTTTTCAGAACAGAGCAGCATGTACTTACTGAGCAAGTGACGGCTGGTGATGCCTCGCTCGGTGATGGTGGCCTCCATGGCACTGATAGCAGATGGGAAGATATAAGATTGCTGGAGAACCTGAGGTAAAATCGGGCGGTCAAGGGAGCTGAAGGCTGTGGCGTTGTATTGCTCCGTCCCCTCATACAGCTCCAGCACAGTGAACTCGTTCCGACGTGCCTTTGTGTTCCAGTACTGGTACTGAAACGAGAGAAGATTTTTAGGAATACGGGCAAGCAGAGTCAATAATACAGAGATAGCAGGAAATCACAAAGAATGGTCAAAATGTCTTGTCCGTGCAGGTTCAGC
>NW_009205656.1:2529-11443 GCF_000690835.1 Fulmarus glacialis
GCCCCTACCTCCCAAACGTAAAGAATGAGAAGAGAAGAGTAACTTCTTACCACCACCCAGTTCTCTGAATGAACAATGTGGACAGGTCCCTTTGCTTTCTTCTGTACTGATGAGTGGATGATCCTGCCTGTGACTCCATCAATCAGATATATTCCAATGAAAGTGCGCTCATGATGCGTATCTGTGCTCTCTGTCACCACAGCAAGCAGGTTTGGATTCAAGGACTAGAGAAAAAGAAAAAAAACAACTGAGACCCTCACTTTAGTGCCGCAGGCACCTTGTTTATCTGCATTTCATCTGGGACCAGGCATATAACAAAGAAAGTATCTTATTAACACAAATCACCTAAAGAAATCAAGTAGCTATTTCCCCATCATCAAATGTTCGACTAACTTAACTGCTGCATGAAAACATTTTATAAAAGAAATCTCCACCAAAATTAGCAACTTCTGCAGAGGGTTATGGACACTGATGCATATATGAAAAAATGGCACCACAGGGCAGCTAATCTCAACATAGTGCCTAGAAACCGTGCTGAGATCTTCCCATGAGATAACGCGTCAATAAAAAGTTCCAACGGCACCTTATAGAGAACGCTGCGGTCTCCCATCACGCGGCCCTGGGAGTGCACGTGCTCATTGGACCTCTTCCCTTTCACAGTCACTATCCTCTGTACTTCGGTGGGTATGATCACCTCCCAACTCTCCTCTGTTGTCAGGTCCTGCAAGAAAAAAACATGACGTAGGAGATTTTATCTTGTCCTCAAAAGACACCATCTCCACCACTAAGATGCAGGGAGCTTTCTCTGCTTTTGAATTTTAAAAGTTTCCTAGGCATGTTTTGAGGCTGAACTGTTTCTATTCTGAGCAAAACTCCATAAACCAAATAAGAGATCTACCATTATCCAGAGGACATTTAGGAAAGTGATGTCACTTGGACTGTAACGAGTCTTCCATACCTTTTTCAGCCTGAATCCAGAGAGTTTTCCCTGCTCAGCATCAACTAGATAAAAAAAGATAGAATGGGCTATTTCTTCTAACTGGCGAAGGACGTTTTTAGTTGCTGGGAAAGCTGTAACCTGGAAAAGAAGAATTGAAACACAGGATAAAAACCAACTGATGCACAAAGAAAACCCCCCACAACACAGAAAGATTATTTCAAACATGTCTACCAGGATAAGGTCTGTCTTACCAGAGTAACCTCATAGTTTTGTGTGAAATGTCACTCAACGGCATTTTTTTTTTATCTTGCTCCAAAAGGGAGGGGAACAATTAACCAGAACATGAAGAAAATTGCCTCCAGGCAAAGCAAGTTACCTTGTACTCATCGTCGATCAAGAGTAGTACTTTGGCATAGTCTTGATCCATAATAGGCAGAAGCAAAGTCTGAAGAATTGGACGCTTCAGAACAGGGGGAGCTACTTGACTTCTCTTCCCAAAGATGGGGTTAAAGACATAGAGAAAGCTCATTTTTGTTTCCTAAAAAAACAAACAAGACACAAAACTTTTTCTAAGGACGACAAAAGAGCTGGTTTTCTACCTGCTACCTGATGGCGTCGACTATTCATACCCTGGATTCAGCTATTCCATCCTCAAAATATTCTGTTTGACCACGCATATACTCTATCCCATATTTCTCTATCAAAACCATACCGTGGCATAACACCGTGTTCACGGCTTTAACTAAATCCTATCTGCCACCTGCTGAAGCAGTCCCAACACCTCATAATTTCTCCTCCTTCCTCCTGTATGGAGTACAAAACATCCTGCAGCTAACTAAAGGACAGCTGTTGTCACCTAGCTAATGGAAACCACACATGACTTACCTCACACAGCCACAGAAACTGGGTGAAATTATTTGTTTCAATAAAAGGCTTCAAAATGAGCATCCTTAAATTTTTTAGGATTGTGTGTCTACTTCCTTCCAGCTCTCACTCTCTTCCTGTCCCCACATCAGTGATAACCAGACAATATCCAAAAAGATATTTTCTACCGCCCTTTCAAAGGGCAGATTTCCATGCTAAGCAAGTTCAATGGATAGAGGAAAGGAACTCACCTTGTCCTTAACAAGCAAGGTACATTGTGGAGGGTGTGGGAAATGGGCTGTTGTTCTTTGGACCATCAGCTTAAAGGAGGAGCCCAGTCTCACATTCCTGAGATACTGCTTCCACAGGATGGTGCCAGAACTGCTTTCAATACCAAAAAGCTGAGCAGAGAGACACAGTAAAGCCAAAGTTTAGAAGAATACATCTCTTGCATTCAATTACTGCATCTTTCTTTGGGATATGACAAAGATAGGTAAGTCTTAGTTCCTCCCTAAAGCTACCACAAAACATTCTGCACATCTTCTCATGACATTCTGCTCAAAGCGTGGTTAAAAATGGGGGTGGGAATTCAGAGCTGAGACTCTGCTACAGTCTAGAAACAGATTCCTACCCTGGCTTCCTCACCTTTCCCGAAGCTGTGACCATCACCATCATTTTCTGGAGGTTGAATTCATCTCTGGCCAAATTGTCAATGTTAATCTCATTTTTAATCTGGCTCCGGGGTTTCCTGGCATCATAGAACATCTTCCAAAGATGGGCGGTCCAGGCTTGCAGGAGGATAAGCTGGGAGGAGAGCCGCTTCAGAAACATCCCCAGCAAACCATCTGCAAATAGACCAACAGTGATAACGAGGGAAGAAACATCACATCCCACTCCACAATCGAAATTATGGTCTCAGCCAGCAGAAGAAATACTGCCATGCATGAACCCATGATAATTCTCTGCCTCTGCCTCCCACTCCAGAGTAGCAGAGTTACAGTTATCATTCTATGATAGGCTCTGGCATTTAACAACCTTTTCCCACTTCACAGTGGTATAGCTCATTCCAAATGATGCTCTCATCTGCAAACCTCCTTGCAGAGTACATAATCTTTTCCCTTGTATTCCTTCTTTCTCACTGGTACACTCATAGCAAGCGCCCACCTAAAGCTTACCCACCTATAAGGTCTATAACTCCCTCTGCACTCATTACTCAGAGAAAGAGAAGCCCTTGAAGTAAAAAAAATACTTAATTCTGCCCAGTCAAGGTTTATATTTAGCTTCTCGAAAGGACCGAAACACCGGACTTCAACTATATTTCACCAGTGAGGAAAGCAAGCAGAGTTCCACTAGGAAGCATTAGTCAGAAGTATTAGAAAACACTGCATGCAGTCTGAGGTTACCTTGAATGGCTGCATCCAGGACAGCAAGAAAAAACAAAACAAAGCAAAAACAAAAGCTATTGCAAATGAGTCTTCCAGAAAGGGTCAAAGGGAAATGTTTAGGAGAGATGGTCAAAATCCTTCCCACTGCTGCTGCTCTTTTTTGAATATAACAATGCAATACGCTCATGCCATCTGCATTTAGCACTGGACTTCAAAAGTTTAGACAGAAATGGGTTTATTTCTGCTCATTTTAATTGCCATCAGTAGAAATTTTAATCCTAACTCTCAGCTCAGAGGAAAAAGAAAACAATAAATACATTTGTTCAGGAAGAAAAACAAACTCACAAAGGCAATTCCGCTAAATCTATGGCTTACCTGCTTTCTTCCCAAATTCTCCCTCCAACTCAGCCTGTGCACCTGTCAGCGGTAGATCCACCATCTCCAAGCTTACCACTTCTGCCAGCGACTCCTCTCTACTCCATACAACTTTTCCTGGAAAGAAATACAAGTAGAATATTGGAAAATTGATGTCACTGAGATGGACTTCCAACCCTTTCTGCAAATTAACATTTTTGCCATGAGGATCTTTTCCGAAGGAACTTTGAGGAAGATTGACAACAGGACTTAGACTCAATTCCTAGAAAAAGTGTTTTGAAATCTGCAGAAAACCCATGAAATTCAAAGGCTCTGTCTGCACAAAGAACACTGCAGAACTGTTTTCTCAGATGCAATGTTTTGTGAAGGTGAAAGAGTCTCCAGTACCTTCTACAGGACTTAGGACAGTTAAAATTCATTTTGCCAGTTTCCAAAGAAAGCAATGACAAAATACAATCATTTGGGACTTGAAGTTTTCTTCTTGTCCTACAGTGACAGGTGTGCACTGTTAAAAATGGAGTAGGTTAGCTGTTTGCCAGTTACCTGGCTGCTGGAGGAACATTAGCATGTGGTCTTCTGTTTGCACCAAGGCTCGATAGCCCACAGAGTCATCCTTCTTCAGGAAAACTTGGATGTATAGCTGGAAAAAAGAGCAAGAAAAACAGTGAGGTTAATGATCACATCATCTCCTTGGAGAAAACCGAACTCTCAGGTGAAACAGGAGCAAACAGTGTGGTTGCATGCAGTAATCCGGTTTGTCTGCAGAATGCTTTTCACCTTGTCTGAAGGGCTCTACCAATCCTGTCAAATCAGGGTATGGAGGGTATCGCAAGCCTGATAAACCACAGGACTGAAATAATCTTTCCCTGCTTACCTGCTGTGGCTTGGCACCGCTCTGCTCCAGGTTAAATGTAATTGTGGTATCCAACAATCTTTGTCCAGTTTCAACCAGGTAGAGATTAATATTGTAGGTTTGATTGGAACAGGTTAAGGATTCCTGTAACAAGAAGCGGAAAACAGCTGAGTTAAACATACATTCCACACCAAATTCTGCAGAAGGATTTGTTGTTGAGCAAGAACTGTGGCTTCGAGATATTTTTCGATTATTTATATGGAGCTGCTGCAAAACATCAGTCTCCAAAAACATGATGTAACACCTTTTTAGTTCTGTTCCCACAGGCAAAAGAAGAAAATGGACTGTCAGGAACTTCTGCTGCTCTTGGGAACATGCACACTTTATACCTGCTTCCGGGAATCCTCCACAGTACTTCCAGGATGAAGGCCATCAGAACTTCCAGGTTTCTGAAATGAGGATGAGAAGAGATAACATGGTTTCAGACCCCAATAAGAGTATTAAAAAAAAAAGGGTTTTGAGTGCCTGACAAGCCTCAGCTTGACTCTGAAAACAGGCAGGAAACATTTCTGTTCATTCTATTCTATTTCTGGTAAAAATGAAACCTTGCTAAGTTCGGTATCCCTAGGAACTGAAGTCTTCTATAGATCAGTAAAGCCAATGCCTAGGTGACATGCCCTCCCTACACAAGTCTGAAACAGGCTGCACACAGGACAGCATGCTTCATCAAGCAGAGATAGCCTTAGCTGGATGTAATCAAGATCTGCTTGCATTACCAGTGTCTTCATATGTCTGAGAAGCTAAATAAATCTTCCTCTTCCCCAAGTTACTCATCCCTGGGCCTGTGAAGGAAAACATCTGTGGAACCCACCCCCAGAGCATATCCATGCTAGAGCTGTGCTGGTTACATAGTACAGCAAATTGTACTAACCAGTTCACTCCTGCAGGTCAGGACAGCAGCCACAGTTTTCTCCCCAGTTGTTGCAAAACTCACAAGAGCTGCCTGAAAAGAAAAAAACCAGCAAGAAACCATAAAACAAACAAGCAAGTCCCCAAACCCACCAAAAACGACCTTTGCAGCAAATTAAGCCATACTGGAATTAAAAACAGATTATATTTCACAGCCAAATTTTAAATTTCATTGTTTCACCAAATAAAAAAAAAATTATCTTTTATAAGACTGAAAATACTTCTCAAAGATGGAAATAGTTGACCTACCACAGGCTTTTGAACCATTATTATCCATTAATTAATTAATTAATTTGAACCATTATTAACCATTACCACACCATTATCCAGTGTTACTGAGATTTTTAAAACCTGTCAGCTGGCCTAACAAAAAGTACTGCTGCACCACCAGCCACTTAAGACACGTGTGTTTCTCTATCCACCTCAAAACCAGGAAACTACCCCGATGCTGACAGTTGTCAGCCACAAAGCATACCTACACTGATGTCTGGAAATATTTCAGCAGCTAGCACAAGTTAAATCAAATGGTTTTCAAGTATTGCAGCCAAGAGCACAATTTAAATCAGAAGCTCAGCAGCTTGTTCAAAATGCTTAGTACAAGGCTATTTATTTATTTTGAAGAATTTTAAGCTGTAGATGGCCCTCTTGCTTCAGTACATTTATCTTGGTTACCTGCTGGAAGTCCCGAAGGTGGCTGAGCAGCCCATGTTTGTACTGCAGCAAAGAGAAGTGGCTCGGAGACAGCTGCAGGAAGAACTGAGTCCGCGAAGCACTGATTACATTGGGCTGAGTGGCCAATACCCTGGGCTGGAAGCCATCAGCGAACTCCAGGTCAAGTGACTGTGAAAGGGAGACAAGCATATGTGCTCATGAGAACTTTTTCTTCACTGAAACTAATACCTTCCTTTTATCAGCAGTAATACAAGCTTTATGAAGAGGTTCCCCATGTCAGGATAAACGTACAGCAGAAGCAATGAGAACTAGGCTCCCATTGGAGCAAACTCTGGAGACATCAATCCAGAAGAAATGATTAGACAAACAGTGTCTCTCGCTTCCCTCAAGTTATGGATCATGCTCCCCTGCACACCCCACTCAATCATTCTGTAGTTTACTGACAGGAGAACCCCTAAGCTGCCGGGCTCAGTCAGGCACCAAACCAGCTGGACAATGGATTACGTGCAATGCTCTTTCAGCACTTCTCACCTGCAGCGGGATCTGCTTCATCTCCTGCTCTGTCTCCAAGGAGCAAACATAGAGTGAATGCGTGTCCACGTCCATGCACACCAGCACTGCCTCCCCCACCACGCTGCACACGCTGTTTAAGCTCTTCAGCCACGGGGCTGCTACTCTGATCTGGCAAGCGAGACATAAACAAAGAGATGAAGTTGTCAAAAGCACAACAACTTCAAAAAACCAACTTGGGCACAACTAAGAATTTAAGTCAGAATTATTTTTACCCATGATCCTGGGAGAAACTATCTATCAGCCTGAGATTTCCAGGATGGTCTTGATGAACAGCTGCAAGTCTAATTAAGTTTTGCTTTCAGGGCATTCAGCAGTGAAATCCATTTATTGGCCCATAGACAATGCCAGTGAAAGGGAAGTTTATCTGTACTACAACAACAACTAATTACTCTCCACACCACACCACACCCCAGCCCATCTTGTTGGAAGTACATTTGTTAACATCAGATTCAGTATTTTGGATCCATAATCAGGTACTACCTGTTTTGTAATTTCTCCATCTTCTACGCTGAATGTTAAAATGTTCAAGTGGCTCTGGGGAACAATTCCAAGCACGTGGATCACTCCAGTCCCATGGGAATACAACAACTGGTACTGAGTACTCTCACTGCAGAGAGAAGCAGCAGCCATGAAGCACCGTCTTCTCATGTTACTGTTTTCAGATGTTTTCAAAAGTATAATGCAAGTACAGCATCCTTTCCTCTCCAAGGCAACAAGCTCCCTATCAGAAGTTTGCACTTCTACTCAAAATATTTTCTTACCTTTCTGGTAAGTATTCCACCCATTTCTGATGCCCATTGGAAAGGTAGTGAAGAGAGATGGCTGCCTTCTTCAGGACTGCCACATATTTCACCACGTCCTGTAGCCCCACCAAACGAGCCACCTGGAAACTAAGCACAAGTCAGAGACAGTAAGTTAGAAAGTAATTTTCTTTTAGGAAAAAAAATCACTCTGAAGACCTTCTTCAAACGTTTAATATCAATCTTGAAGTACGATTTATAGACCCCTTTATCTATCCTTGCTGATCTCAACAGAGAGCATTAGGCTGGAATCCAAGCACCCCAAACGAGATGCACGTTTAACATACTGTATATTTAAAGAAAAAATCCATGTTTGAAAAAAAATCTGTATCTCTTCCTCTTACTGGTTTGCTAGGAAACAGAAATAGCATTAGATTTAATTGTGAAGTTGTGGCATTCATAAAGAATTCACCCAAATGTTATTTTGGAAACTTTACATCTAACTAATCTTTCTCCATAATGCAAGTCCAGACAAGGTCAACAACCCCTTTTTTCCTTCCTAGACCAGCATTACAAAGAGAATAAGACAGCGCAAACACGAAAGCCTACCTGCCAGTGTCCAGGGACGTCTCCCAGTTCAACCCTCCGATGTTGGTCTCCCAGGAACGCAGAATACGCCCAGCATTGGACACAGTGATGGCATCTGCCCAGGAAATGAAGAGAAGGAGATGAACAAAGAACTTGTATCCCACCACAGATGAACAACACGATGACTTCTCGCAAGTTCAACTTGTGGTCTAACATGTGGTTGAGATCCCACGTACACGCACAACTGCTAGCCCAGCACACTATCTGCATGTTCTCCTTACCCTGCCCATGGATCAGCATCGCATCTATTGCTCCTTCGGGGGTTCCCTTGTCTACATGGCGCCACACTGAAAGAAACAGAGTTAAGAGAGAACAAGATTTGTCCCCCCACAGGCACTTGTTTGTTATTATTTTTAAACCTAGACTCTTTATGGCAATATACTTATACAGAGAACAGTCTCCCTACCCCAGGCAACAGCTTTTGAACTACCAGCTGAATCGTCTCAGTCCGACAAAGCAGTATCACCAGCAATAACTTTCCAGTATGAAAACATGGCGCAACTTGATTGACACGTTAGCCCCAGCGCAGCAGGCGTTTTCCCCACAACAAAACCCCGCTTCACTCACGGATTTCGCCGCTCCTGGAGTTCAGGGCGGCCACGACGTTCTTCTCGGTGGCCACGATGAGCTTCTTCGAACCCTGCGAGGCCTCCAAGGAGGCGAACTTGAGCTTCCCCACGTACTGCTGCCTCCTGGGAGAGGAAACCCAGCGGAAGTGAGACGGGACAGCGGGGCGCCTCGCTGAGGGGGTGTGGGGGGGGAAGGCCCGACAGGCGGCTGCAGCAGGAGGCAGCACGGCGGGCCCAGGACCGGCTTGCAGGAGGAGGACGCCGGCACGGTAGGGACCCCCAGCTTTCCCCCAGCACTCACCAGTCGAACTTGCCCACTTGGTCCT
>NW_009205657.1:0-36741 GCF_000690835.1 Fulmarus glacialis
CCCGACGCAAAGGGAGGCACACAGAGGGGCCTGATCCTGGCACCGCATGGGGCTGGCGCGTCCAGCTCTCCAGCCCCGCTCCCAGGACGCAGCGAAGGCAGGCGCCGGCCCCGGTTCAGGGAGTCACAGGCACACGCTTGGCGAGCATCACGCAGCAGATAAACGGTACTCACAAAAATACAGGCATATTTTAATAAATGACTGGGTTGAAATTCCACAACATGCAATTGTTCCACAGCAGACCTGTAAGGAGGTTACCGCTCGTCAACTCCAGACAGCCCAGGGAACTTCTTTTGGTTCAGCCTATCTTGAAACGATGACTCTGCCCTGGCAGTGGTGGGAAAACGGTGCCGTCTAGGCCAGACGCTGAGAAAACCTCCCTCCTTCCTTTCAAAAACCTGGCAGCGTTGCTCACGCCGAGCTGCTCTGAGGCGCAGCGGTTGATTGCTCACCTTATCTGGGAAGCAGGGGTAGGTGGCTGAAGCCCTGCCTGGCGGTAAGTGAAGAGTGGGAGAGTAATCTGAAGAGTGTTTTCAAGGATTTGGTAGTGGCGTGAGAAAGAAACCGGTGGTGCTGCGTGACACACATTCGGCAATCGGAGGAGCTTCCTGTGCAAACGACGAGTTACGTTTTACTGTGCGTAATCCTATTCATTTCTGCAAGCATTTTCATCAGCCACGATGTGCGTGTAACTCAGTCGCTTCCCCCATGAAAACGCCGCAGGAGAGATGGAGTTATCGAATGATTTACGCTAACTGAAGTGGGGAATTGGCTGAAGCCCCTCCAAGCCCAGGCTGCTGCCCGGAAGGCAGTCCTCAGGCCATCGGGGTAAGCCCCTGGTGGAACTGCAGCCTCGCTCACAGAAGGATCGTTTGTCACGCCACGACAATGGGTATTCATCGGGGAAGAACCATCATCCACCCGCGCACTGTATGTGCCTCACGATGGGAAACTGGTTACTGGAAAAGATCCTAAACCTATTTTATAACTACGCACATAGCGTCACACAAGGTAGCGGGAGAGTTCTCCTTACCCCCAACGACAAGCAGGATCTAGCACTTCTACAGCACTTTAGATACTCAAGCACTCTGCAGACTAATTTATCCTTCTTCAGACATGCACTTACTGGGGAAAAATGAATATAATTTTCTTTTTTGTACCTTAAAATTCAGGGAGGGAGAAAGTATTTGAGCCAAAAGAGTGAGCACAAGTCAGAGGGAAGAATGAAATTCGGTGTTTCTTGACCCTCGGTACTCCACCTAGGCCTCTGTGCCCCACCCTTCCCTCATGGAAACGCAGTGGATCACCATGGATATGGGCACGGCAATGTTGAAAAAGTACAAAAGCAATGTAGATATCAAACCGTACAATGGATGCAAAAAGTCCATCAGAACACACCTAACTCTACATTATACAAAAATACTTTGCAAAGAATAAACATTCACTCAGCAAAACTGTTATCAAATTCATATCTTCAGCACAGTGACTAATAATACAGCTGCAGAGCAATGATTAGATTAAAAGAACTATTTTAAAAACCAGCTTCAAAGTAATGGTAAATACTCATTTTGCAAAACAGCACATTTCACTCCGAGGGATATCCCCACGTAAAACCAGACGGTGTGATTGAGCTGTCAGCTCCCACACATTCGCGTATGCAGATTCTCACGGTGTCTGCTGCCAGGACAGGGCGACTCCCGCGCCCAGCCCAAAGCCTTCCGCCGTCCGCAGGGACGGTGCGTGCCAGGGCTGGCTGCCGACCGGACGGCACGGCCGCGAGTTCTGCTGCTGGAGCTGAGCAGGAGCAAGGCGGGGGCAAGACGCACGGAGCAGTTTCGTCCTCGTTCTTGGCACCCATCAGAAAGGACTTTCCACCAATGAAAACCAGGATTTCCCCCAGACTGCATGGATGAGCCTACCGATGACCTCACTGGGTATCCCAAAAATGCATACTGTTAAAAAACCCCAACCCCAAAATAGGTCTTATTTCTTATTTTGCTATTACTGAGTAAGATGCATGTGAGAGTGACTTTAAAGAAAGTGAACAGAGGGGTAAGAAAAATGAAAGTGTGGTGGGGCCACATGCTCTTTAAGACTTAGGGGAAAACCTTTAAAGAGGAATTAATAATCCTTCCCAGACACGCCTTTCCCTAGTTTCGATGATTAGCCATTTGAAGACCATCGGGATTGAAACAGCTAGAAAAAGCTCCTCCTATATACTTCTGACTATACATCTGACCAAGCAGGGAAACTGGCAGCAGGGCATAAAAACCTTCTGCACTGAGTTAAAGCACACATTATAAAAACAAATGCACGGTAAAAAATAGAAACATCTTAAATGGCTCTTAATTTTCACAAAAATGAAGTTCATATAAAAATCGGTCTCTGCTCCTGGTATTTTATACCGTACCACTCACCACAGCAGCTAGGCAGAGATGCTACAGAATTATTTGTAAAGAAAAATTTAAAAAGGTGTCACCTCCCTGTGACACTCATTTAAAAACTGGCATAGAAAAATACTCAAAAAATTTCTTTATACTAATTAAAAACCAAAGAAACAAGCCTCCCCTCCAATCTAAAACAAAGCCTTTGACCTTGGAAAACTGGTCCGTTTATTTGAGTACTACTCTGTGCTCTCCTCGTGCTATGTGTGAGGAAAATTCGTATCGGTCATGGCTTCTGTACCCGCAGACGTTGCACTCGAAGGGATCGCGGAACCCGTGGCAGCCCATGTGGATGGTGAACATCACATAATCCAAAAAGAGGACGCGGCAATGGTCGCACCGGTAGGCCCCGATGGCTTCCCCTTCCTTGTTGATGACCTTAAAGGCATCGCGTGGGCATATGGCAGGTGGCTTGATTATGTCATACGGCCTTGGGAAATCCTTCAAGGACTGGAGGCCGTTGCGGGCCTGAGCGGGGATCACCTGGCTTTGATGGAAGGTGGGATTCTGCCGCTCCTCGTGGTTGCTGTCAGTGTCTGTGGAGTCTTGGCCGCTGTTGTTTGGGGAAAGGCCTCTGTCGGAAGACAGGCTTTTGTCCCTTAGGTGGCTCTTCTCTGCATCCTGCGAGATGCCGTTCGGCACGTCGGCACGGGTCAGCGGTATGGGGTACAGACTGCTAATGACGGGGACCATTTCGGAGGTGGGAGCTGGCGGCGTCTGCACAAGAGGGCGCAAGGCTTCAGCCCCAAGGTAGGTGATGGCGTTGTTTATGGCCTGGTCCATCATCCGTCCTTGCATTATGTCGCTTTCCTTTTCGTACATGAAACTTGAATTATAATTGACATCAAAACTATGTCGTTTCTCACCTGCAAGAGAGGAGAGCTATTAAGTTACCTGGGTGGGTAAAGATGTATTTAAACTCCATGATGCCTTCTCTAAATGGCAGTAGTCTCTGGAAAGTAGAGGCATGATATCTTCTCTGCGGAAAGAGGCCGTTCATATACACAAGTAGCTTTTGGGTGGGGGCTTTTTTGGGGATTTTGTTATTTATATTTTGAAGTCCAGCCTTGGAAGCAAAAATTTAATAGGGGAGGTGGTGAGGATACTTACTGGACAAATCATCATTAAATTTTTTAAATTATTCTGGGATTTAAGTGCAAGAATATTATCAAAGCTTCCACAGATTAACTCCTCTCACCTTTTTTCTAGAAAAAGGTAAATAATCATCAATGAAAATACTTGTAAGAGAGCTAATGGATAATGAACCAAAATACTCCATTTTCGGTACCAAGACTGCAACTTTTCGTTCTTGACTTGTTCCCCCGAGCGGCGTACCCCTCTCTAACAGAAAAAGTGAAGACAAGTGCCAGCTGAGATCTGATGCACTTTGCATTACTTTTACCCATCTGATAGAGTCTTCTTTCATATGTCCTTGGACACTGAAGTCCGTTCTCCCCACTGTCCTCTGACAACTACAGCTTCCTCTGCACCACGCCTGGTTTCTTTGAACTCCACACAGGTTTTCAGATAATCTAACACCGGCAGCTATGTATATATTTATAGAAGAACGCATTTAGGGTCATTTGATACGGGGCTAGTGAAAAGAGGAGTGAAACATATTCCTCTCTGGGTGTGTTAGGGCTTTGAAAGCTCTCAATTAGACAGAACGGGAGGAGAGCTAAGAGAGCGTGTACCTGAAATTCTGCTCACACCTCTTCTAGGAAGGACTAAGGCAAGGCAGGGTGGGCTGGGCAGCACACTGCAGCTAGTTTTCTCTATGCCAGGTGCAGGGAGGAAATAAAACTGCACCCCAAAAGGACTGAAGT
Organism: Fulmarus glacialis; assembly: GCF_000690835.1. Lineage (NCBI taxonomy): Eukaryota > Metazoa > Chordata > Aves > Procellariiformes > Procellariidae > Fulmarus > Fulmarus glacialis. The sequence continues at coordinate 4,271 of NW_009205657.1, forward strand.
CACTTTTTTGGTGAACGTCTAGAAATAAGTAACTGAATTCTATGGTTACATAAAACAAAATCGTTCATAGCTTTAAAAAAAATGGACCAGACCAAATGTTTCATGTGCAAGTGACTCGCAAACATCAGATCCACTAATCTTTTCGTTACGGTAACTCGAGTAGTGCAGATGTTTATCAGTCACCTGTCAACACCATGACTCAATGTATATGAAACTCATTAAGTTTCACTGCAGAGGCAGAAAACCAGGAACTCACGTTTCTCTTATAAAACACTCAAAAAGGTTAGTGAACCACAAGAGTGTAACTGCTTCCAACCCTCAACAAAACTTGCGATCCAACTTTACACAGAAGGAAACAAAACGATATAGCACATTTGTATGACTCATAAAACCAGCTCCAGGCAACTGAAAGATGTTAACAAATTTGAAATTTAAAAAAAAAAAAGCAACAAAAGCAAAAATATACAGGACTCCCTATAAATTTTGGGTTAGGAGTCAGTGTCGTAAGATACAAAAAACACCACGTATGATCACTGAGGCTCTCACAGTATTCTGTTATTCCACTATCCTAGTGGCTTTTTAAAATCCCCACAATAGCCCATTCTGCCTCCCTTAAATTACCAGTTATATCAAACGAAATGCAAATACCCAAATGCTCTTCTGACGTATATTAACGTGTCATGTTGCTGTACACTTTCAAAAGGCCACAACACATCAGAAGCAGACTCCTTATACGAGAGGGCAAGAGATCAAGCTGCAAACCTGACTGTGACATTTCTCAGATACTTTGGGTACAGGGGAAGTGCCACAAAGTTATTGAAAAACACTACATTAAAAATCAAATTTACAGGTTCTCTGGTGTTCATTTACAAAGCAGCCACTGGTTAGCAGAATGTCTTTCCTCTCTTCTTTTTTTTCCTGTGTCTCAGTGCAATGCAAAAGCTTTCCCCTTCAAAATTCACACATGAGCCATAGCGTATGACACATACTCATGTGCTGCTCAGTGATGCTTCACTTACTCTAAAATGTATGTAGATTTTTGCAGCCTGATGAGGTGCGGACATTGGAAACAAGGAGTGAACCTGCTTCCTGCCACTGTGCTAACCAAAGCAGGCAATTTCTCATTAGACTTTGCACACTGGGGGATAATGGTGTTTCTTACTGTGTCAGAACTGCACTAGCACTTTTACCACTATGACAAATATATTTTTACTCCTGGTCTCAGGGAGAACTTGTTTTTAAAAAGGAAGAAATAGAAGTCTGTGGGTCAAGATACTCAGCTGGCGTAAACTGGCAGAAATGCATTGACTGCACTGGTTACTTCAACTTGCATCAACTGAAGATACAGCCCCATGGGTGTTTTATACAGCAGTGAAGTACCACCAGCACAGGTACCTATCTATTCTGCTGGGCTTTTTTCTTTTTTAAAGATCTGTTCATTAATCAAATCAGGAAGTACAAAAAGCCAGGGTTTCTAGATTTGGTCCATATACATGCAAAATAGAAATCCACAGCAAAACAGGAAACACAAAATCATAAACTTCCATTCAAATCCTTGGTCCCTCATAACTAAAGGAAAAGCTGAGGACAAAATCTTTGCAGGAGAAGCCTTTGAAGGGGGGCCTAGTGTAGAGGTTAATAGTCAAGTACACGGTCTGCTGATCTGTGTCCTTATTTGAGACTTATACTTGTGCACACGAGGTAGCTACTGAAGATGAAAATGTGAAAAAAATAAAGTGGGCAAGACTCCCGGTGCTTGTATGAATCTCTGTAGAGCCCTCAAATAATAATAAAGTTTTTTTTTTTTTTCTGATCAATAGACTTCATTCACAGAAATGAGCCAAACAAAGATGCCTTGTTAGTATACATCTCTATCCCTTCTTCCTGACAAAATGAAAAATCAGCACCCATTCTGAGAACGCCGCTTCCCAAGAAATCACAAAGCTGTCCTGGCAGATTTGCACTCCTACACACACAGTTCAGAAAGTCACAGAAGTCAAATCAAGGTCGGACAGACTGCTCTTGCAAACATACTTCCCAGGGATAAAAAGGACTAAGTGAGTAATTTTTTCACACATTACTTAACAAGAACATGCCAATCACATAGGTTTTAGAAAAACATCAAGTTTCAGAAATCGGTTATTTTGTTCCTTTAGGTGAACTGCCCTGGGTCCTCCAACTTCTCCACAAAAACCCTTGCAGGACGCAGTATCAGTTCATGCCATCTGCAGACCACGTTGTTAGTGAGCACAATCACAAATCAAAAAAGGATCTATTCCATATGGTAAAAAGTACGCTGCTAAAACAAATCAGAAAAACACTAGTACTTAACTTTAAGCGTATGCTGAGTGGTTGCGTCCTGCTGCAGATGTGTTTAATAAAATACATAAAGATTGAATTGGTAGCAATTGTAAAACAAGATAGGGTGAAGCTGATCTCAGGGCTAAAAAAAAAGGAAGCTAAAGATTTTCAAAAACATTTGCATTAGTATTACTTTTTGAATCACAGCATGACATGTAAGGTCTAAGTCACACAGTCAACAGTTTCAATATTAAGCACCCAAAGGCACTCAGATGGAGCGTGCTGGTGTTACTTCACTCCTGTATAAAAAGGTGACCTTTTAAAAGCCATACTAAGATGCCTAAATAAAAGTTACCAGTGCTACCCACCGAATCCAGCAAGAGCTACATCACCTTAAAAAATTAAGTTGCTTTTATATATCTATGGATTTAGCTGCATACCTTTACCTAGGCTCGGACCTTAGCCCCAGACGTTCAAGACAGGTCCTCAGAACATCCCTCTGCCAGGTGGGTCGGTCTGACACCAGCTGATCCCTGCCTGCACACTCAGCCCCACGCTTCTCCCCTCCCCAGTCATGTGTGTGAACACCAGCCACCACACAGGCCCCTATTCTGAAGGTAAAGTTTGTATTAAAAAAAATATGCACTCAGTACCTTAGAAACCCTACAGAACATAACAAATAAGGCATTACTAGTACTAATATTATATAACTGCTGAGTAAGTCAGGTCTTTACTCAAGACACAAGAGTTGCATTTTATTTTCTTAAAAGGCAAGTTAATGAAGTAAGACTAGCCAAGAGGATCAGGCGTTCACTGAAACACAGAACCTGTCAAACTAGTATTTAAGATCCCCAGCATGCAAAACTCTGATCATATAAAATTAAATGCAAAGAAAATGCTATGGAAACTTCTTGTTGCTTAAATTACCACAAGAAAGGATTTGATATTTTTTAATCATATTCAAATTCAGCAGAAAAAAACAGAAATTCAGTACTTTTCTGTCTTTAGGCCTTATTCCGCACATGCATCCTGCAAGTATCTTCAACTCCTGCTGACTAGAAAGAGCACTCGGCTCTTAACAGCATTAAGCCTTCCTGTTCTTTTCCTGTAAAGAACCTAGCAGAGAACGTTTCAAACGCACAGGTACAGAAAACAACACGTGGAAGCTCATAAAATATATTTATAAATTGCCCACACAAATAGACACAAAGCACAATAGTAGCTTCCATCCAGTTTAAGTATCTAACAGTTTATTTTAATCAAAACCTTACAACAAATCACTAAAAACACATCAGATTAATCAGTTACTTTATTTATATTCTTTTGTATTAGATTAGATTATAAACTTGAGAAGGATATTTAAAATAAGCAGAGGCATTGTACTATAAGTTACGAACTTGCACATATTTAACTGTTGCACATGAAAAGGTTTTTTGTTCTTACCAATAAATTTCTGAGGCATTGAGCTTTTTCGCTTTGCCACGTTGCTTGCTAGCCTGTCCAGCACAAGGGCTCTTTCACTCCCCATCTCTGCCTTGATGTGCCTTGCCTCCACGCTTGCTAGTTTGGAAAACGTGAAAAGAAAAAAAAAAAAGAAAAAAAAAAAAAGGAAGAGATGAATGGTTTAATCTCCGGAGTTTGCCACACTGACTGGGAGGAAACAGTTTGGAGATCTGATGTAAACTTGTTTTGCTTTTTCTGTCGTTCTTGCTCTTTGCGTCTTGGGCATCAGTTGCGGTCAGTGGAACCAAGCACAGAAACAGACACTAATCTTGCAGTCCTGAGCTCATGCAAGGAGAGCATAAACCATACAAAACAAGTATCTTCATTAGCAAGAGGAAGTGTAAAATAAACTGGCTGGAAGGGCTGGTTACAAAATGTAGATGGAGATACAACCTCTGTTAGCCTTTCTTTTTTATTCTGAGTAAGACTGTGACACCTGCAGACTGACATAGTGCTTCAAAACTTCAATATAAGACATTCAGTCCTCTTGCTGCACTTCTTTAGATATCAGTCATATGTAGATGTCTTCTCAACTAATCACTAAGAAACTGGTATGAAACATATCAATGTTCCATTAAAATCAAAATAATATAACCTTTCAATATTCACTTTAACTTATTTTTTTCCAGGTGTTATTATCGCTTAGTTTTTCTTCCGAAATGCTACAGCTAAAACTAACTAAGAATGTTTTCTTCTCTGGCACACTTATAAGCATTAGGTGTTTTAAAACTCATTACAACCTCCAGAATTTCTAATTTTAGGAAAAGTACATGTGCCCTACGATCACTCCCTTGAGACTGGGCCACTGACTGTTTTAAGGATCTTACCGTTTTCCAGAGTCTCCTTTAGCCGTGCTAGCCAGCGCCCATCACTTTACGGAAATTACTGCTTGCTCTCACCTCTTGGAGGCTGCACCGGCTTTCGAGCTGGATCAGCCAAGCTGAAGGACTGCCACCTCATATCACTACTGCCAGACTAATACTGAATATAACCGCTGCGGCTCCCCCCAAAAAGCTTGCTCTCGCCTGAAGAACAAGTACCAGTAGTGGTACTTTTATATTAAAAAGAGCACTAAGAGTTTCAGCGTTAGGGACCACTGTGGTGAAAACTAGACACATTTCAAGAGATTGCCCATGCCTTTAAGAGTTGGTAACTAAGTAGAGGAAAACGAAGACAAGGAAGGGTAATCTACTTTCCCAAGGTAATACAAAAGGTCAGATCTCAGTGAAAGAATCCTGGCTGCTGCGTTAGTGTACTATTGCACTAGCATACCTAAATACATGAAGCATAATCTACCTAAGAGAGAAGTAAGGCCAGAGGAAAATGATACAAGCACTTCGGTATCACTTCAGTCCTGCTAAATGCAGTTTTAGTAAGTATTGGACTTAAATTGCAGTTTGCTAAGTACAGCAAGTGATAAAAACACAGTATCATCCCTCCATAGCTTAGTGTGCAGCATTCCCCTATAAATTTCCAAGTCAGTCAGTCACTCCTTACTTGTTTATTATTGCTGTTATTGATATCATATGAGTTTCAGTCAGCACAAACCATGACTCACCAAACCTCAGCCAGAACTATTTGTTAACGTTTGTTCAGCATTTTGAAAATGTAAAGTGCTTCATAAGTACTCGATGCCACAAATACTAGCTACGAATATGACTCAGGATGGATGGCATAATAGGGCTCAGCTCAGCACTACCTTAGTCCTGTTTCATCAGGCTGTAACCCCATGATATACATGATAACCAGACCCTCAGAGGGCATGCATACACAATGCCTTAAAGGTAATAACATACTGCTTTTCTAGTCTGATTTTTATTCCCAATTACTCTAGCATGTTTAAAGACTTGCATAAATATAATCATCAACTACTAAAACGTACCCACTTCCAGCATGAAATACCAAGACACTACATAACAGTTTACACAGTGTGAGACAAAACATCAGATTAAGTTGAAACTATAAGGGAAAGTTAGGTAGGCAGAACATAATCATTTGTTTGGATTTTGGCCAGAAGCTCTAGTTAATTCTGGAGAATAATGTAATGGGATTTTTAATTTCAGAACTTCTGTTTAACTCTCATGCTCCAAAAACTGGAATATGATTTCTAAGCTCTTTATACTATCTTTAGATAACTGCAATTCAGTGTTTGAACTATCCCCAAGCCAGAAAGCTTGTAATCTTGACAAGATCATTGCACAAGTCATTAATAATAGTAATTTAAATTTTAAAAACTCTGACAACCCACAACTACCCTGAACAAGACAATAATACAAACAGTGCTGTATATTCAAAATTTTATGTTGTAAAGAAAAAAAAAAGACAACACAATTCATCCATGTCATGAAAGCAGCTCCCTGGTCCCTACCATTTCTTCATTTTTCTTATTTTGTTCTTCTAGTTCCTCTTTTTTCTCAATCTTTAACTTTATGAGTTGTACTCACATTCTACTAAAGCTTTAATTTCACATTTTCAGAATCTTTTTCTCTATCTTCTGACAGAACTCAAAGAGTGACGTTTCTGTAAGTCCTCTTAGCTAGCCCTAGAAACACACTGGAAGCTACATGTCGTGTATCAGCGTCTACTTGTCTTGTCGATGTTATTTATGTGCCACCAAGGGAACTTTACTAAATTAGTGTCAAGAGGGCAGACAAGTGGCTTCCTGCAGAGGTAACAATAGTCTTTACTCAGACGAGATTGCTGAAGAGACAGTAACTATTGACCTACATAGTATGTTCTGGGACATCTGTAAGTATCAACCTTCCAGCTTCATGTCTGCCATTTTATTTTAACGCTAAGGGTCTTTTCTTTCACATTAGGATTTTCTACTCCTTGCTAATGGCCATTTTTTCCTAAAGAAAAAAATAATCTCTATTTATGGGCCACAAAAGGTCTTTGACAATGTCTTCATAATATAGCCTTCGGGAAACAGACTCTGCTCCCACGGAGACACAGGTGGTTACACTGCTTCTCTCCCACAACACTGCTCTCTCTACCCAAAAGCTAAACTTTGTAAGATCTCACCCGCCTCTTTCTTCTGGGGTTCAACTGCATGGCCAGAAAGCAACAAAAACTCTAAGGATGCTGAAAGAAACTGCAGACCAAATAAATCACCCTCTTCCCTCTTGAGCAGTGCTCTCGCGTGTGCCTCTGGACTTACATGGAAAGTCAAGCTCCTAACCAGGATATTTTACACAGCAGTAGGATGGGGCTTAGCCCTAATGTCCTGACCGCTTTTAAACTTGGGTCACCATTTCCTACTTACCTAACACTAGTGACTGATTATGGCATTCCCTGATCACCACCTGAGATGTCTCTGTGGTGCTTCTGAGTACTGTTGCCTACCCCAGTGGTATGTACATTTCAGTTGTGATCTTATGTTTATAAAATGCTTCCATAAGAAACTTTTTGTGTGAACATGATTTATCCATGATGAATGACTCCTTGTGTTTTCTTGTAATCACTGGGTGATGAGCCACCTCTCAAACAGTGCTGTCACATAGCCAATGTGTCATTCTGTAGATGTACAGAGAGCGGATACTCTTCTTCCAGCCCAGAGGGCGAACACACAATCATTTAGCCTGTACTGAATTGTTTCCATAGTGTGGTTTCTGTCACACCGTAAATGTGAGTATAATTTTTAGAACATGCGGGCATCGTTAACAAAACCTTGAAGTACAAAGCAGAGCTCAAATTAGAGGCATTGCTTCCTGTAGCATCTCTATGTGGTCACTAAATAATGGAGAGTGGAACAGAGAGATGGGTTATTGTGCAATGAGAACAATGTGATCAGAGATTATTATCAGGGACTAAGCAACGCTCTAACAATATTGTTACATAAAACCTTTCTTTCAGAAATATTTCCACACTGCTACGTTTGGAACACACAAACCTCGCGCTAAAAAGCCACTAGAATGGTTACTATGGTCCTGATGCTTTTCAATATTTTAATTATTGGATGATGGCATGTAGAGCATACTTGCACTTAAAGATGGCTCCATATGAGAAGGTTGCAAGGACTTCAGAAAAGTACCAAAATTCAAAGCGATGTGGATAAGTAGGAAAATGGTCAAAAATCAAAACCCGATGTTCACTAAACACAAGTACAAAATGCTACACTTAAGAGAAAAAAACAAATCAAATGCACTAAATGACCTCCTGAGGTCCTTTCCAGCCTTCCCTCTCTCTGATTCTGTGATCTAACATAGTGCTGATACCAGAGAATTGAATGGAAATGCCTCAGCAAGACTGGAGTTCCTGTTTTTCATAAAACTTACTACTCCACTAAAAACACTGCAATATTTTTTAAAGTGTGAAGGTCTTAAACGCATAGGGTACAGCCACATCATGTCGTACTGGAAATTTACATTTCCTCTGTGACAAATTTAAGGCATACCGTACTACTTTAGTAAGTACTACATAGCAGATTCTGGATAAGTGAAATGTTGCTATTCTGAAATGAATATAAACCATGAGAATCATTTAAAAGCAGAAATCTATAGTAGGTATCATGTTTTTCATTTTCATGTGGTGGACATCTCGGAGTGATTGCCATCATGGGAGTATATACTGTAACATAAAACCACATTTACAATATGTATGGGTTCTCATGAAAACCAAAACTTGCTGATGTTCTGATAACCATTTACTTTTACTAATGCTCTAAAAAACCTATCATTTGCTGAAAAGATGATAGCCCACGAAAAACCGTAAAACTCTAACTTCGTTAAATCATTGTTTCTTTATGGCGGTTTTTGTGTGTGCATGTGTCATAAAGCCTGATCCACCAACCTACTCACTCTGCACAGGGTAAGGACCGTGTACCCACATAGTTATCATCATATATCAACGGGTCTTCACACTGGTTTTCAGGCCCGGCTTGTGATGACGCCTGCAGATTCTCTGCTTGATAATACAATTTTATTTTTTTAAAATTATTAAAGGGCCTTGGTGAACATTGTCATCTCTCTAAGTACATTTTTACATTTTCGTTTTCTTCTCTGAAAACTCAGTTTAGCCTTTTCCTTGAAAAGAAAATTCTATTTGAAATTCACAATCAAAACTAGGAAGCTCAAGTTCTTAAAGTTATTGTTTGTTTGTTTTTTTAAGGCTGTATAGCAAAAGAATGGGAACCTGAATTCTGAAATTGTAGCCTCAGCTCTGCTACAGATTAGTCGTATAATCTCTTGGGAGGTCACAACCACTCCCTAACTCTGAATGGGTAAAGTAATTCTTTCCTGATTTACTGGCGTACTGCGGGACTTAAATCACACAAGTTCATTTTAGGATTTGAAATATTCAGGTGAAGCAGGCTCAAAGATTATGGCAGTTATTTTTCACCAAAGTATTTTCAGAACTGCAGCACTGAGACTGTGAAAAGGAAAATAAGGAAAACTGTGTTTTGATACATTTTACCTTCAGCCTTTTTCAAAGACAGCTCTATACTTAAAGAAGTCCCTTACCTCTCACTACCTCCTAAGCTGATCTATCAGTGATCTTCAGGATAGCACCCCATTTCCACGCCCTAGATCCATGCTACTAAAACTTCTGCAAATTCTAGCCGATTCTGGCCAACAGTTCTTATTCTAAAGAAAAGGAAGCATCAAACAGACTGAGACATGTGAACAACTGTTGTCAACAACCATGGGCATCAACTCATCCAATAAAATAAGCCAGTAATAGCATTAATGTAGGAATAATTTAACTTACTGTGAGTGTCACCTACAGAAATGCTGTGTACAAGGTATTTTAGGTGTTTTATTCAAAGTAACTGTGAAATAAAAAAGTTATTAAAATAAAAGCATTCTTTAACTAGTTGCCTGAAGGATGCATTAAACCAGACCCTTTTATAAGAGGTTACAGTCCCTGAGGTTACTGAAAATGATTGTAGTAGAAACTGTTCTCAGGCTGTGAATTAACAGCTTACCAGATGCCCTTTTTTAAGCACTGTAATGTACCAAAAAACCAAAACCACTGTAACGTGATAAACTCACCAGCCTCGCACATGCCAGCATTCTGCAAATAAGTACGGCACCGCTCCTTGTGCTCCTCTAATGAGCTCCTTTGCTTGTAGCTCCTTCCACAAAACTCACATTTGTATGGCTTCTCCACTAGAAAAATAAGAGCACAGTATAAAGTAACCACAAGAGACTACTAAAACACTGTCTCCCTGACATTCAAGTATATCGTTACTAATAGCATATATTCAGCTCATGGAGAATGCTTTAAATTTCTGTTAAGTTTATAAGCACTGTAATCATCACAAAATTAGGGTTACATAAGGGTGAAACCCACTGGACACATAGAGTTCCTCTTCATCCCCTAAGCTCAGCAGCAGAAAAGAAGAGGACTTACAATTAGACACCATTCCCAGGAGCTCAGGTTCCTCGAGCCCTGCTCTAGCTGACAACTTTTCTTGGCGTAACTTCCCTAGGGAAGACCAACTGTACCGCTGCTAAACCGGGACTGCAACTGTCCTAACTGCCTGACCTAGGTCCTGTCTATACAGAATTTTTCAAGGATTTCATGAAACTGATGAAGTTAAACCAAACCAAAACCATATGTGAGGTTAATTTCATTTCCAAAGGCATTAATTCTAAAGCGAATTATGTTCCTAATTCATTTAAGCTAAAGCAAACCTGTCTGAAACTCAAGATATCCACACAGCCTTTCCCAGTGCCTCATACATAAGGACTGGAAGCACTTCCTAAATTATCTCATTACTGTTTTGTGAACAGACGTCTTCTAACATACCCAGGCAAAATATCATCCCTGTACAGTGCAAATGTAACTAGCCTTGCATTGCATACTGTGAAAAAAGACCATACTCCCTACTGCTAATGCAATTGTTCACTTATTTATGTGATTCACTTGAAGAGATTTTTTTCTACTGTTTAATAAGCCAGCTCTTAAAAACTTCAGTCACAATAACCACACGATGTGTCTGAAGCATGATGTTTTTAGCATTGTGCTGGTGGGGGACAGTCACCACCACTGTGCTGGGTCTTGATTAAATCAGAATCTCATTTATCCATGTCAGATAATCTCATTTTTAACTTTGATTAAGTCAACCTCTTCGTGAGGTTGAACTTTTTTTTCTGTAAAGTGCAGTGCAGAGATAACATCTATCATTCAGAATAAATGTTTTCTTTCTAGGCCCCTGTATAACACAGGATATACAAAAATCAAAGAGTAAGCACAACCTGGCTCTTGCAGAACTGGGGGAACTAAGATTAATCAATTTATATCTGGCTTCCTATTCAAGTCACCTCAGCTCTGTGCCTCCATTTCTCCCACCTGTAAAATGGATGGAACACCCTACCAGTCCTGAGAAAAACCACTGGCATTTGTTGAGCATGTTAAGATATTCAGATGAAAGGCACTACACAACAGCAAGGTATTAACTGGCAATAGGGTCATGCTGTCCTGGGTTATGGTCCTAGAGCTATCCTAACAGCTCAGGACAGGAACGGAAGGAAGTCCTAGCAAAGCATGTCTTCGCACTACTCCACAAATTCAGAGCTTGCTGGCACAGCTAGCTCCACTCATTTGAAAATACCAAGGAGTTATTTTCTGCAAGCAGGTATCGAGTCTGGCCGTTTCTCACAGCTCACAACTGTGACAGTGGGTTTCCCTGTGCCCTCTTTCTGCATTAAGAGCGGAGCCGAGTCCCGAGATGGTTCCATCAGCACAGCAGGCAGAGTGAGCGGTCACTGCTATTTGTCGACTCTTCAAAACTAGACCAGCTGAACAAACTTTGCTGACTGACTATTTTCCACGCCTAGTGTCCTAGTGACACACATCTAAAACACATGAAGTGTCTTTGAAGTCACTTACCAGAATGTGTCCTTAAGTGACCTGTTAGCGCATCCCTCCTTTGGCAGGCATAACTGCAAAGATGACATTTAAAAGGTTTTTCCCCTGTATGTAGTTTAATGTGGCGGAGGAGGTTACCCTTCTGAGTAAAGGAAGCTCCGCACTGATTACACTGGAATGGCCGTTCACCTTAAAATGACATACAAAAAAGGACATTTAATGGTTACGTGGGTATCATGCTGTCCTCATACCCTTTCCTTTTTGGAAGAGGAAAGAATGAGATACTGGATCAATTTCTTTCTATAGAAACACACACAGCCCTTCCGTTGACTTCAGTGGGAGTTACATGCAGCTCTGGTGTCAGAGCTTCTTACAACATATGTACGACTATGGAAAACACTGCACAGTTTTTCCATGGAAATAAGTGTTCTGGAGGAGGCTGATTCCAACAAGCTAGCAATTTTTTAGAAAAAAAAAAAGAAGTCTTATCTTACTGCAAGTTGAAACCTAAGATGCTCATTGGTTTGTTGCCGAAGTATAGCACAAAGAGAAATACATATACAGACTGGAAATGGCAGCACAAAACCAATCTAACTTGTGTTTTGTGCCTGAAATACTTAAATTACATAGTGCCTTTCATCCAAAATTCTTAAAATGCCTCACAAACATGCTTCTACTAACATTCAATCCTGATAGAAGAAAGGTAGGTAAAGTGAGGCACAGAAAAGTGAGTAACTTGCTAGAGATCACATGTGGCGTCAAGGATAGAACAAGGAAACCCTGATTTTGGTATCCTTTCTTAAAATAAGTAGTCTAGGTTACAAGTTATTATCCTTCCAGTATTCAGCTCTTACAAGAATAATATAGGGATATTTACCAGTGTGACTACGCTTATGAACCATCAAGACATTGAGGCTAATGCAGGCTAATCCACAGATATCACAATTCATTTTTCCACTAGCTGGCCTGACGTTGTCATATGAACCAGAATGTCTTTCCAGTTTAATGCTTTCATATTCATTATATTCTCTGGGATAGGTGTAAGGCATTTCAGATTCTTCTGGGTTTTCCATAGGCTCTGAATTTAAAGCACTCTCCTCTCTTTCACTGTATTCACCTTTCACTTTAACCACATCATCTGCAGGTAAAACAAAGCACAAAAGTGAAAAAATGCTCATCTTAGGCACAATGAAGTATCTTAGGAAAAAAACTCACCAAAAATTACATAAAATTACATTACCAATCTTCCTAAAAGTTTTACTTAAACACCCAAAGATGAAGAAATGCAGTTGAGACATGAATATTCATGGGTCATGTACACTTAATGATACTCACAGTGAGATAACCTTTAAAAATATTGACCTGCCTGTTAATTACCTTTGATGGATAATTTCCTTCTACAGATTATAGAAGTAAATACAGTACAAACTTCTCCTGCAATTACAGTGTACTATTCAGGATTCAAAAGAAAATACTTATTCCCACAACCCACAATTAGCCTATAGAAATTAACGTCTCAGGCTGTTCCTGTAATCGGAAATACAGAAAGACACAAATTAAAAAGGATACTTATATCTTCCTGTGGAACCTCTGGTGCTTGAAACATGCCTAAGAAATATGTATGATCCAGTATAAGACTTCCAGTGCTCCCATGGTATAGATTCTCATCAATAAGCCTAATCAATAATCCTAATTTTCACTTGCAAATTGCAATTTTTATCCAAAGATCTCAAATGTGTGAGGAGCATCTGATAATCTTGATACCTGTATCATAAGGTTACTATGTGAGTAAAACTAGCAGAGGCAGGGTAATGATTTCCTGATAAATACATGTATCCCAGAAATGTTAAAAGATTCGTCCGAAGTTATATTGCGAGTATGTGGCAAAGAACCCAAAGACTCACGACAATCAGCATCCATGGCCTTTGAGTAGATTCCTGGACCTGTAGCCATGTCCAGAGAAAACCAAAGACATTGCCTTAAATGAATGCAATTTCATGACAAGAAAAGAATGTAACAAGTAGCTAATAATTTACTAACAATAATGCTGCCATGTAAAAATATAAGCAAATTGGTCACACTATATAAACAGCTGATGATTCCCTACTTACGTTGCTGAATTTCCTTTCCACTATTAACTCCAGCATTACCAGCACGTGCATTAAAATCCTTACTAATTGACAGGACAGCTTTTTTCTGCTTAAAGCTGACTCTTCCATCTAGACAAGAGCTAAGCTATGGCTGAAACTTGAGTTATGCCTCAAGCTACCAAGTGAAGAAAAGCACTAAGAGATAAAATACATAGTTTCCTGTTTGAAAGTATTGTTCTCATGGCCACCTGCTCCTCTCTCAAACTGAGGGTTAGACAGTTAAATATGGCACTTAATCACTTGTCCTTTCTCCAAAGTATAGAACATGGACTGCTGAATATGTATTAGCTCTGGTTCTGAGTAATAAACCACATCAAATGCTAAGAACAAACAATGGGTGACAGCGAAAATGAGGTGGCAACATAAAAGCAGCACTGAAAAATAAAGATCTGGCAACTAATACTTTCATGAAATCAAAATTTTCAATTATATTTTAGTGATAAAATCGCTCCTCTATCCCTAATGTTTGCACTAAGCCCAGCCAATCTATCTTACTTTGGGTTGAAGTGAGGTGGAAGAAACAGGTGGGTGATAATTTCTTCATCCTATGCAAGAATCCACGGTAGTGTGGAAAACGCCAAGATTCCTCTTGGTGCTCTCCTTAGATGATGATATCCACAGAAGGATGACTTTTTTCCCCATATTGTGTGGTTTTATCTCCCTCTCCCAGACGTTTTTCAGAGTTTGGTGTTGGGACTGACTGCCCTGGTCCCAGAAGAGCTGATGCAGGTTTGGGTGTTTGCTCAGAGAGTCACAGGGAGGTCTAGATACACCTACAAATGGGCCATTTTTCTCTGCACCTTCTTCAGCACTAGCTCTGCTTCACATCCTGGGCATTCCCACCTTCCACTGAAACAGGGTTTCCTCTGCAGGTACCTTCTGCTGCCAACTTCATGTCTGAGGGTGCGAGGGTGATCCTGCTATCAAGACTCCTTCAAAATTAGTTTATGCATCCATTTCCATCGCTCTAAGGAAAAATTATTGCCAGTTGCTGAAAGCAGCTTTCAGCAGAATCTCTTCTCCAAAAAAAAGGTTTTTTGGTTGGTTGGTTGGGGTTTTTTCCCCCTCAAAAGGAGGCAGTTCCAAAATAATTTGCTACATCCTGCACAGCATGGTAAAAGGAAGTACACATTGCAGCTGCACCTTGTTGGTACTTTCAGAAACAATTTCAATTCCCACTTTCTACTTAACGTCTCACCTTTCGTCTGCATCAAATGCAATTGCTTAGCATTGGAGGACTAGTTGTAACCTCCAACTGAGAAGACTTCTCTACCGTTTTCTGCTGTTTCTCACCACAAGTTCATGGCTCACAGCTTTTCACTCTTGTACAGAGTTATGCCAGTGTTCATGCAGCATAGCGTGAACGCTGGTTTGAGTTCCCCACAGCAAGCACTTGCTGACTGGCACAAACTGGGCAAGCCATCCTATGGTTCCACTGCGGAAAACAATTACCTCTGCATTTTCCATATTGCATGCTGACTGCTTGCAATGCTTGTGTTTTCTTATAGTAACAGAGAAGGATGCACCTGAGTTCTGATCAAGGCTTTTCCACGACTACCTCCCCCCAAAAAACATCACCGCCACTCCAGCTGTCAGTGATATCCCACCAAAGCTCGAGTGCTTTTCAGTTTGCATGTAGGCATTTGAAGAACCTCAGCGGAAAAATTCACCTTCTGATGACTGAGAACAACAGACAGCAGAAGCTACTAGGGAAGAAGCTTTTTTTAACCAAATAAATACTAAAAGGGTTGGAATTTTTCTGTCCTAACACACTTGTTATTATTTAGAGTCTGCTTTGCCTTCCTGACAGCAATACAGAAGCAAGCTTTGGTACAAAGCAGTCTGAGGAAAAGACAGCTCCGTACAGGTCAGCCTAAAATTAACCAGGTGGTTGCAGAGGTCTGCAGCAACCAAATTCCTTTTTCAGCCCTGACTTTTGCTCTGTGTACTGGCACACACAGGGAATACTGTGAGATCAGGAGATGGGCAGCTGTGGAAAGGTTTGTATCTGTCACTTGAAAATCATATCAACATATTTTAATGAGATTAGGGATTTTCCAGGCTGGTTCGCCTTAACCAAGAGGAAGACGGCTGCAACTTCAAGTAGAAAAAGGGAAATTTAACTGAGGAAAAACACAATTATCCCTAACAACAACTAACAAAGTTCCCCCAGTTGAAAAAAGAAGTGCTATCATCCTTCTATGCTTAGGAAAGTAAAGAGATTGTAAGATGAAAAAAACATTCATGGTGTCCAACCCAGGTAATTATTTTTCTTGAGGCAGTTCATGAAGGTAATATACTCTGCAGAAAAAAATGTTGTCGACTTTACACAACAAAGTACCAGTGTGATGCGTTAAGGCTGATGCACATGGTTTCATTTCCTGGGGAGATGATTACAAGATGAAAGACATACTCCAGAGTAATATTTTTGTTTCACCTGAAACACTGTAAAAACAATGGGTTCTGGAAAAAATCCAAAATAAAGCTGTGGTAGCAACTTCAGACTGAGTCACCACATGAACAGTGCTTGTATATGTTCTATAAAATGCATGAACAAAAAAAGAAGTCAATAGCAGCAAACAATTAGGACAAGCTAGAGTGTTATCTTAGCTATTCTCTCTAGGAGGAAGTCTCGGAAGGAAAACCCCCCAATTACTATATTTAATCCAAGACCTTGGCATCAAATATAGAGAAAAGAACATAAGTTTTGTACTTTTGTTAAGCAAAGTTTGCCAGTAGTGTTATGAAAAGCACAAAGAATAAAAAACAGAAGCTATTAAAGACAACGGCACAAAAGGGTGATGTTGCTCAAGTGTTTTACAAGGAGTGGGGTCATAATCATGAAATCCTCAGCACATGCAAAAAGTCAACTGGATAACAAAGAAACTTAATCATCTTAATGTGGCATTTTAATGATGCTGCTGATTTGCTATGCCAATTCAGAGATAATGAGCCCCTAATGCTACAGATGTTCAGCCAGACTAAAGAAAAAAAAAGAAAAAAGAAAAGCTTTTCTTGTATGCCATTTCCTAACTATCCAATTAAACAAATTGTGAAAGCATATAAATAGTTTACCAGGTTTTGACAGCTGTTAATAGGATTCAGATGCCGAAGAACAAGAAGGGAGTCTATACATGTGCATATTGAAGGATTCTTGTGACTACCTGGATTTGACAGGTATTAACTGATGATTCATCACCGTTATCTCCACAAATTGTCCCCATAAATAGCAGTATAAAACCAAAACCTAGCATACACATACTACAGTTGGTCCCCTCCCAGAATGCGAGATTCCTTTACCTAAACCAGCTTGAAACAAAACAGACATACGTGGTGAAACTGAAAAAGTCAGCGGAGTTTCCAAATTAAAGTCAGAATCCTGCATGTTTATGAAAAACACCTCTACAATGGAATTAACGCACTGTGGGGGAAGACATGTCATGAATTAAAAACCACCCATATTCCTTAATGAATAAAGAGAGGTTTGCAGTACATCCCATCAAAATTATAAACTGGGAGGGGGGAAATCAATGCTACACCTAAGTTTTTTTCCTTAAATAACAAGAAGAAACCAACTACGCGTGACACACCTACATATATTGAAAATTTGGAGACTATAAGTAATGGGGAATTATAAAATGTGAAGTTACACAACAGCAACATGAGATTTTTTTTTTTTTTTAATAGAGGCAACACAAACAGAGATAAGGCAACTTTTCTCCATGTCTGTCTTCTACACCACTGCAGATATCAATTCTAGGGAAGGGAAAGGAGTTCAAGCCTTTTTGGCCCAACGTGGCTTTGTTTCTTCCACGGACTCCAGTGATAAACTCCCTTTTTTACAATAGCAGCGATGCTTTTACGAGATCATTGTTTGCCAACAAAGGAAGCAGCAATCACCTAGAAGCAGATCAGCTTTCAGCTAGACAGCAGTAGCAACAACAGTAATGAAGATGTAGTGGCAATAAACGTGTACTCCCTCGTACAGCATTTACGCCACTGGACTTGTCCCACTCGGGCGTCCCCACAGGTCAGGTGCCCTTTTTGTGCCACTACAGGCCAAAGGAGATTCTTCTGCACTAAAAACCCCAAGTACTGCACTCAGTACTTCTGTTCTACAATGCACTGGAAATCCACAGATTTCCCTTCCTTGACTTACTAAAAATTATTACTTGGACATATCAGCTTTGATTTTATTTTATCTTTGTGCCTTCCAGTATTTTCTTAGTACTGTTGTTCAGTATCCATTTTTGTACAAAAAACCAAGCATCTCTTTTGTTTAGATACTGTATAAAGCATACTTGAGTGGTAATTCCTAAATGAAACAGTGCAGTATGCACCTGGTGGAAATTTCACTTCTAAAAATAGGAGAGAAACTTTCATAATTCCCCTTTGTGGAGTGCATGCTCTATGCTAATGAGTTTCCTTGTTTTTATTGTGACTTGAAACAAAAATAGAAACAAATCAAACTGAAATGCAGCACTAAGAATTAGAGGGAAAAAAACCCAAACAAACCAGGCATCATTTTCCAAGCACTCAGATGTGCATTTTCTACTTCATTAATACCAGTGTCTTTCTATCATTAAAACACAGTATAATTTATCTAGTTGTACAATTAATTACAACAAAAACAAAAAAAATCAAACAACACACATCATCTCCAAGCTCATGTGAGCCAGGAAACTTGAATTATGTAACTGGTTCTTAAAGCATCTTATTCAAATGCAAGAAAGTACATCAATAAAGATGTCTATTCCTATGTAAATCTGTAATTTCATACCTGATATTTCCCATCTGTTAGCAATTTCTGCCTAATAATAATCTAGTGAGTTTTTTAGGACTTTCATTCGAAAGGTTTCCAAAATCTGTTAAAGTTATACTAACAGAAATAGTGATAAAGGAAAAATGTTATCCAAAACTGAGTGCTACCAAGCTGGAGTTAAAGAGGACAACTTGCACAGCAGCACCAGGCAGCACTAGACCACGCCTGAGGGAAGGAAATGAAAAATAATGCATTCAACTGACACTACCAACAGAATTTGGGGAAGCAGAATGTTATTACCTGAGACAATATGACTGGGGGCTAGAAAACTATGGTTAGTACTAGGCTAAAACTATCATGGGATTTTATTTTTATTTTTTTGGTTTAAAAAAATGTCAATAGCTTGCCGTTTTTCCTCAACTGCCTATACCCCTAGTGTTGCACAGGAGCACAGAGGATCAGAGAACGCCACCCCGCATCCCCAGGACTACAGTGCCCAGATTTTCCAAAGCCTGTCCCAGATGAATTTTGTTTCATTTATGACACCTGTTAACATTATCCATTCAAATCTTAGTATCTTTAAAGTCTCCTTGTTGAAAAAAAAAACAACACAGAAAAAGATGAAACTGTATGAGTTCTTCCCTTCTGCTGCAGTTAAGATAACATCACTCATAGAAAACATTTCTAAAATTACAATTCCTAAAGTCCAGAAAGCCAGATACAATCACAACCGTTAAATCAGACTTCAATTAGACAGTTAATCAGAGAACATCTGGACCTAACAGTCAGACTGAAAAAGGCCACATGTTAAATTCAGATAATCGCCTTCATTAGTTATATCAAGGGACCTATTACTAATACGACCACTCAGGCATGATCGTCTCTGGTCAACTGCTTTTTCAAATGAACTTCAAATCCAAGAAGTTGAAAGTGTAGTTTCATTTAGCCTTTTTTAATTCATCTCCCAAAAGTCTGTCTTAAAATGCAATGAACTCTTGTGTTTTATAGTAGAAAAATATAATATGAAAATAAAATATAATATAATATGAAGAACAGGGAAATATGTGATAAATGTCAATGGAATTTTAACACCTATAACCAAGCTCCTGTCTTCAGTTTAAGATGTTGCTAAAAATCCTTCAACACCATAATCTTCACAAAACTAAGTGTATTGATTTGATTTGACTATAAAAAATTTTCCAGTAGTAAATAATGTAGATTCTGAGAGTTGAATTTTAGATTGCAAGTACATTCTCTCCAAATTGAGGTTTTTATAATTAAATACTTGTGTTTTACTTTTAGCCTGGTCCTCTATAGAAGTGTATGCATCCATTCTGTGTTCCCTTAGTAACATTCAGACCTATACACCGAATCTGGCAGAGGGGAAGGCTCCTCGGAATTACTCTATTCTGAACAACTGGCCTTTTCAAGAGACAGCCCAGGAGTACCTGCAACTCCCAAAACCACCCCTGGAGGTGATGCTCCTGCATCAGGAGAAACAGTTGGTGTGTTTGCCACACTTGGTAGGTGAGGTGCAACAACAAGAATACATGGAATTGAGCTCTGAATTAAACAAAGTTCATAACCACTCCTGCAGAGCGGCTGAAGGAACAAAAACAGGAATGAGAACTGGAGCACTTGAATGCAGTGTGATGGGAGTCGGTGTTGAGAATACAGCCAAGCTAGCCTGAGGTACCAGAAGAAAAATACGGTGTCAAGCACATGATGCAAACTTTGCATAATTCAATTAAAAGTCAGCCAGCCACAAGACACAACCCCACTGGAAACCGAGCTTCATCAATTCCAACGCTCATGGAACTATTTCCTGCACTTTAGCAAAGTTTTGACTCTTGCGGATTTATTGCTGCTTTCCGATACCTTTCCAGCAGCACAAAGAGTGGTAAACCTGCCCCTTAAACTCACACGTTTTGTGCCAAATTAACAGCCTAGTTTGGGGGCAAAACATGAGTCATCTTAATTAACTGATTTCCTTTCCACCAACCCATATTTCTAAAAATGGATTATTTTCTACAATGACAAGTGATTTGAGTTCCTAGGGCCGTTTTCTTCATCTTCACTTATTTCCTGCTGGGGGGGTGGGGAGGGAACACACTACAACTCATCTACCCTGGACTAGATTTTATTCCGATGCCAAAGGAATAAGTATTTCTCTCACTTTTAATTTCAGGGAATTATTTTGTATGAATTCAAAATACACATTGTAGAACAAGTGAAGAAAAATGCAGTTTTAAAAGTTATGGAAAGGAGTCCATCACCTATTGAATAACACTGGGCGTCTGCTCTTCTTCCAGACCTTGTCTTGTCCGATAGCTTACACCAATAGTCAGGATATCTCAAAAGCAAATTCTATTTTCTGCTAACTATAATGGGTTAATTAGAATAAGAAATAGCTGCACTTTTCTGAGTATTTCAAGGCAATCAGAATATCCAAGTTTCTGTTTCAGCCCTGGGTGCTCTGGGCTACCCATTGTACAGGATAGTCCAAAGCTGATGTCAATCATTTGCAGGCTGTGGTGACACAACTGACTGTGTTGATGTCACTGAACGTGCTTGGCAGCAAAAGTACTGTAGCAATAAAACAAAGTCAAGAGGATCTTTTGTTGATAACACTCAGACACAACTTTCAGTTCATGCATAGCCACCGAAGCAGAGAGACCTGACACAGTTAAGCAGAGCAGACTCCTTGCCTGGTTTTAACACTTACAGAAATCCCCTGTCAAGTGAACTTCTGCAGCACAGTACTGCTGATGTTGTGAGATAACCCCTGAGTCCCATGAGCGGTAGGGCTCGATCTGGGCTTGGGAGATGTAATATTCTGATAAAAAACGGCACTTCCTTTTCAAGCAGATAAGTGCGTGTGCTAGCAGCACCACTGGAACCTCAGTACGCGCCTAAGTGAGGGTTTGTCATCCTCTCCTGTCTCACTCCAGCCTTTTAACCGCCCCCTTTCACACACCTAAATGCAGCAGCAATTAGCATCCATAAACCACAAATGTGGCTTCTATTTCTTTTTATTTCACAACCATGAAAGCTAGCTAACATTCATAACACCCAAAAAGTTGTCTACTTCAACAGATGAGGGAACTAAGACATAATTAAACACTTGTGCTTGACTGTGACACCCATAGGAAAGGACATGGCTTTTTTTATTTAATTTTTAAATTGAGGACACTTCAACTTTGGCCACCAAAGGTAGCAGTGTTGGGGGCACATAAAGAAAGAAGGGAAATTAAGTGCTTCCTCCCCTATGTGTCTCATTGCTTGTCTCTTTTCACAGATACACAGATACAGGAAGCACCATGGGAACAGTGTATTTTTATGGTTGCAGGCAAGCATACACCATGTGCACCACAGCATGCAGCTTCCATTCCCTTGAGGCAAAAAAAAGGTCTTTTCTTTCTTTTTTTTTTTTTTTCCCTTGTTCTCCATCAAGCTTTTAATTAACATATTACTATAGCCTTCTCTGCCTGATTGTTTGCCCTACACTTAGCAATCATCATAGCTGAAGCCCTTTTAAAAGGGGTGTATAATAGGACAGGTTGAATTGTTTTCATTGAATGGCATCTCACCTTCATCAGTTATGACACAGACATAATGAACAACACGTCAGCCAGTGTGTTTGCTCGGAGAAGTACAGATATGGAACTGTTTGCTGAAAAAGTGGATTTTCTTATACCAAAAGAGCACCAGTTGTGATGATGTTTCAGCCCTATGCACTAGTTTATATAGTGCATTTATGAAGTTTCTGTAGCCTTTTGAAAGGATCACAGCACCACTTTCTGCAGACCTAACATAAAAGGCTCCACCAAGCTAGAGTTAGACAACATCTAGATTTGACCAGGCTCCAACTTCTGCTCAAAGGCTCATCCCCATGATGTATTTAGAGTGTCACCCACTAATAATGCAAGACTCATTCACAAAAAACATATAGTCCAAGAAATTGGAAGATTACTACTTACTGTGAATGCTTGACGAAACATGGAAAAACCAGACATAATTGTACTGAAGGAAAACATGTTACAGACATATGAAGGCAGTGGAAAGCAGGCTATCAAATGCTTGATCTCACTCTATGAGTCAGTGGCCTCATGTTCTTATGATGGCCTTCAGCAGATGGAACAAACCCCGTGGGCATGGATCATGCAGGGGTTCAGGATAAAAAAAAAGAAGAGTTTTCTGTGATGCAGGCTATCATCAACGATGAATTGTGAAGATACTGAAGTGGAATTGCTCACTCACAAAAGGGGTGGATCACGAATACCACGATTAACATTTATGAGAACCACACAAACATTTTTCATTGTTTCTCTTTAAATTTGATACATAATGAGGGTATTAGTGATCACACCTGGAAAAGTGCCAAATAGCACTTTTTTTTTTTTTTTCTTCTTTAAACAGACAGACTTTTCAGGTGTAGGCAGGACATAACCCATTTCCCAAGAGCCATCACTGATACTGACGATATTTATATTCTGTGATTCTGGAGAATGCTATATATTCATTTTTACCAGGGTTAGTGATCCCCGAATGATAATACTCCCACCAGGACAGCACTGTCAGAATGTGGTTTCACTTATCTAGAAGTAAGACAGATAGTTATTGACTCGCAAGGACTGCTCAGTGACTAACGTAGCTGCTACTGTTATATAGTAGGCATGACGTGAAAGCTAAGATTATTTGTGAATTTTAGTATCCAACAGCAACTGAAGCTGAAATTTAGGAAGAAATTTAAATACACCTACTGATATTCGCATAGCCTAGAATTCTAGCGCAGCGTGCTTAAATATTTAAGATTTATTGTGCTTCCAGTATCAGAATGATTGTAGAGAACTGTATGTGAAGCAATGAAGTAAACACAATATATATTTTATTTTGTGCCATTTAACACTAAGATACTGTAGCTATCTTTTTTGTGCATTTAAAACAGCTTTCTCCTAGCAATCATGTCTTTATTCCTACAGTGAGGATCAAAGAATAGAGCTCTGTGGTACTGAGCAGGTTTGTACTCACTTTATAATGAACGCTCTAATGGTAAGGGAGTCTATCAGAGTGAAATTATGTTTTATTGATATTTATAGCATTTATCTTCGAAATGTAAATTTTCAGTATTTGCATTCCAGAACAAATTGTAAAGAGACTTTAAGAGATCAGCAGCAATATAAAAAATGAATCATATATTAGAGCAATATCAATATAAACATTCTCTCGCAAGTGTTGAAGTTGTACCTGACTTAAATGTGTGGAAAAGAGCCTGAGAAAGAAGGGCATAGGATAGTTAAGGAACTGAAAAAAGACTTGCTAGATGCCATGACGCTGCACCTGCAAGCGGTACAGACAGGGCTCCTGGAATGGGAAGGTGGGGAGAAGCTAGAGCAACTCCTCTTGGATGGTTAATATTGAGGAGTTGGTGAAAGAAACCCTGTCCTGTCTTCCTGTATCCACAGCTTGGTGACTAGGAGGAGCGAAGGGCAGGGACATTGAGAAAGCAGAAGTAAAAGAAGTGAGCTAGTGCAAGTGGAAATGGCATAAGGGATGGACAAATAGCTGGAATATGACTCTGAATATTTCAGAGTGGGGCTGTGGGATCTGAAAAAGAGATCAGATGCCTTGGATGTAGAAAAGGCTTGAGCCTTCCATGTTCTGCGGATAAAAACTTCTCTTTTTAGGGTGAGCAGAGCAGAACTCACCTGCCCAAGCTAGATTCTACACTGCAGACATCTATACTAAGCTACTCTCCACTCACTATAAAAGCAGTCCTGCTAAAGAAGCAGCTGCTCTGGGGACACAAGGCATTTCACCCTAAGTCAGACACCCAAATTTGGTCAGAAAACCCGCGTGCTCTCTCTCCATCGACTGTCAAGAAAGGCCAGACACAGGTACTGCAAATACCTAAGTGAGATTCATTCCACCCTCCTCACAGACTCTTTTGCTAGTGTAGCACTCCCTTGAGTGTTTTAAGTTGTTTTGTACTTTGTTAATAAATAGAAAAAGTTTAATCTTTAATAATGCAAAAGTTTAACCTCTGAACATATCATTTTAGTCCAAAATAAAGTAATCACATTTATGTTACAGGGAACAACCAAGGCTACTGGGGCAACCAAAACAGAGAATTCTTTAGTGTTTTACTTGATTCATGTGATACATAAACGCTACCTCAAAACTACTAACCAAAGCCACAGACATAATTTGTCTTGACACTGCTGTACTGTCATGGACATGCAGTACTTGAAAGGCAACATGAAACTGGTAAAACAATGTATATCTTTTCCCCAGTATATGTATACCACATCCTCTACCAGGCAGCATTTTTCACTGTTTGTGGTTGAGAACTGGCATAAATGAACACGCTCAGCTCACTGGCAGGAATGTTTATTAATGCTGTGATTTCAGTTTATGAGCTTCTACATCAAGGAAGAAATTCAAAGTCTCTTGCTCTACATCTATGTCATATACACATATACAAATGCTGAACTCTGAGGGTTCAGATTGCTGAGTCCAGGAGCTGCTTCTTTTGTCTGTTATCTGTTAAGTGAAGGCGGCCTACTAGGTTTTAAAGATACACAGAAATATGCATTAATGTAGGACCTCTTAAATAAAAAATAGTACATATTGTTTCAATATTTTATTTATACCTGTATCTTCTTTCAGAGTTGTATAGGAAGGGTTTACTGTTCAAATTAAACAATAAACATGGTAAACTGACCAACTTTCTGTTCACCCACCGGTTAAAGTACAGGATTACTGCTACAGTTTTAAATTTTACAGGGCTGAGTTGTCCTATGAATTTGAGGTAACTTGTCCTTTCTTTCAAAAAAAAAAACAAACCAACATTGCCTAGTTATTTTTCAGATATCAGAGTAGCTTAACAACATTAATAAAAAGTGCAGTCCTAACACACGCATTTGTCATATGCAAACTACTTTTAAGAATTTGTGTGCTACAACACACATTAAGAGAGCTCACCATATGCACATGCTTTTTTGTCTTGCTATCTGTATTTCATAGATCCTGTAAAAGTGACCTTTATAAAATGCATGTGAGGTTCCCTGATGGAAGACAGTTGCTCCTCCTTTAGAGCATGTTGAAACGCTCTAAACTAATTGTATTGTTATACCTTTTACAGACATGCAGAAAAAACAGAGCCATGTTCCAGAATAAACTTTCTAATCACTCTCAGATGAATAAAAAGACAAAATATAACTATTATTTTTCAGAATTCAATCTCCACTTTACCTCCTGTTTCTTCATTAGACTGATTGTGTTCCTTCATATCTTCCGCATTATCCATACTTTCCATTTCCTGGGATTTGTTCAGATTACAGTCTGTCAAAACCTCCTGTCCTTCTGAAAAAAAAAAAAAACAAACACAAAAACCAAAACCACCAATAATTAACTATTTATGCTCCAAGAATATTACCAGGTGATTACCTCAAAGTATCTGCAAACTCCCAATATTGTTCACAATGCCCACAATGTTCTTCCTATAGATGCATTAGTTGCAGTTTGGTTGAATGGATTTGCTTCCCAAAGCCCTATACAAACTCTCACACAGAGTACACACCTTTAACCAAGTCTTAAGCTTTTGCTCAGATTTAACTATTCTGGAGGATGTTCTAAATGACAAGAAGACAGGAATAAAATCCAGTAACTCTACATATCATATGTATTTTGACAACTGCTGCTAGCAGGTAAGCAAGCAAGCTCTTCAGAGCATGGAAAAGGAATCACAGCTCTACTTTGTTCATTTGGGCAAAATATTAATCATTCTGGCCCCAGGCCAAGAAAGTGCTCAAGCACGTTTAATCGGAAGCCTCTTTGAACCCAGTTGCACTTCTCTGCTTATTTCACATACGTCTTTTTAAACATCAACAGTATCAGAAAGTTTTCTGCTGATCACTGTGGCAGCAGTGTATGTCTCAGAAATCCAAGCCTCTCTTTTCTGAAATAAAGGCAAATTTTTTAACTATAGTGAAATTTGAGTGAAGTTTTTCAAATAAAGCCTCTTTCATAAAATCCATAATACAGACTAACTCAATATTACGCATATTTCTGTAAATTTTAGATCAGTATTTTGTTTAAAAAACTGACAGTGTTTTCTTTCAACTATCCTGTGAATTTTTAAAGTCCACAGCAACATTATGAAATTGCTGTTAAAATTGTTTACCTTATTAACAGTTGGATAGTAAAAAACCCAATTGTTCTCAAGCTAAATATTACATTGGATCTGAAAAAAGTTTTATTTTTTGATTAGTAAGAAAGTAAAACACTTATCCAACTCACACAAGAGGTTTGTTTTCATATTTTCAGAAACGCAGCCAACCAAAAGAATCACATTATTCTTGCTTCCCTAATCAAAACTTCCAGCTTTTTTCAGAAAACATTTCATTTCCTACTACACAGTCTTCTTTTCCCTTTGGTATCATTTTCGAATATTATATTGAACTTCCACAGTTTTATTTAAATTCTAGAATTCAATTTTTGCCTTTAACACCCATCTTCATATTTGTGGCTGTGCTATTCAGTGTCCTGGGAATCTAAACAAGCTGCAATTCATACATTTTTCTCCATTTAAATTTAAAATTTTCAAGAGAGGGTGAAAGAGCATAACTTGAACAGCACAGTACCTGCAGCCATGGGCTGTTCCTGAGAATTACTTAGGTCCATACCTGCCTGTGAATCTGCAAAAGACAGAGAAGCAGTCTGAGTTGCTTAATATTTAGAACCATTCATGACACAGTTATTATAATCTTATAAATGCCCGTTTACTTGGCTGAAAGCAAAATTGAAAAAGCAAAATCTCAAAGAAATAAGTATCAAATAATTGTTATGTTTCATTGTATAACTCCTTTATATCTTGAGCACTGTCACGTGCCCAGAAAAGGGATTAAGTATTATTTTCTAGCTTCAAAAAATTATAGAACAGAATAACTTGCACTTTTGATTTAATATCTCACTTTGCACCCTGTGAGCACAGCATAGCGGTAGTAACTCTACGTGAAGTGATTTCTATGAAGCACAAAGTACAAGGTATTTTTACATTCCTTTTTTCAATAAAAAGGGAAAACCCTCTTATCTTCACAAGATCTACTTGGTTTTCATGGGAATGCAAATCTAATTCCCATTTAGAAATTCTGATCGCGATCACATGTCAGGAATTTTTAAAAAGTTGAGAGGACTACGTACGTGGCCTGGCTTCCAAAAGTGCTGAGCACTCAGCAGACCGCTCTGAAGGCAACATAAGCTGCAGGTATTTACATCTCCCACTCCAGCGCCCAAATTCAGGCTGGCGAGTTTAACTGGAGGCAAGATCTGACTGTCCAGGTAAGTCTCTACTCAATGCCTTGCTGCCTTGAGACTTCATTGATATGAGGGTTGATTTTCTTAAGTGCCACAGCTACTTGCTTCCTTCCTCCTTTCTTTCCTCTAGCTTCCTTCCCCCCCCCCCTTTTTTTTTTTTTTTTTTTACATACCAGAAAATCTTTTTATCATCTTTGAACATAAAAAATAATAGCTCCAGGACTTGTAAAATTAATTCCTGGCAGTTACATAACAGAAATACACATGCAGTGGCCATGAGGTGTTAACCACTAGTGACATTTACCCCATAATTATCTATCTTTACCACCACTGCATATGGAACATTTTTGTGGTCTCTGCAACGTCAAAATACAAAGCTCTGTTAACTCTACAGCAAAGCCGCCTAGTATCAGATGAGGCTATCCAAAAAACTGCATGGATAGAGGATGGGCTGATGCCTCCAACAAAATAAAGGCAAACTCAGAGAAGAAAAAAAAGCAACAATAGAACTCTCCAGCAAATCTTTTTTAAATGTTTGGTTCTGTTGTCTCCTAAATGAACGCATTCAGCTCCCATTTCTCAATAATGGGTTTAAGAGTTACATTATGCATGTAGTTCCCATTACTCTTAACTAGCTATTACTAAAGAGCAGCAAGAAAAAAACAATGCATTTAAGGATGGACTTAATAATTCAAGCCATCCAGCAGTGGCCTGAGCTCTTTGGGGTGTAACTCCTGACTGGAGACAAGTTGTTACGCTATTAGCACTTACGAAATGTATCCTAAAATTAAATCAGAGCTCCTATCCTTTCATGCAAATTTAGCATGAATGCAAGCTTTTCATTAAGCATCTTTTATTAGAGCTAAGAATGTTGCCTTGTGTCATAAAGATAGTTATTGAATTAAATAACAAAAAGTTCAAATATTTGCTAAATCTGTATTTTTAAAATAAATAAATAAGATCAAGGAAATCCATAGTTATGGCTCTTAATTTGTCTTTGTTTCATTTTATCATACCAGGAAAAGTGAGGTACAAAGAAGCAAATGGACCAATTTATACTGTGAATAATGATGGCGAAACATCAGTAAATACACGCTACATGAACAAAATTCTCTCTGGTATTCATTTTAATTCATTACATCACAGTAATATAGATACTTAAATTACACAAATCCTTGTAATTGTGCAAATAATTAACCTTCGGGCAAGACAACGAAATCCCCATTATTCTGTAATACTTAAATTCTATATTAATCGCATTTAGAAATCCTGTGCAGTTGCCCCATTTGGGTGATAAACCACTGAACTGGTCAGAGCCCCAGGATTAAGCAAAAAGGGTGCCTGCCGGGTGGGGGGAGAGGTGTGGCTTAGAAACTCTGCAGCAATTCTGCCTTCCCCCCAGGCTGCCAGGAGGCCTTGAAAGGAAGAATTAGAGCCCCTACGCGGCTGCTTCCAATCAGGTAATTCTGCATCTATTTCTGTATAAATATCTTGTTTTAGAAACCACTCTATTCCCCAGGACATCTCCTGAGTGCGCAGTCACTCCACTAAGATTGCATTGCTACGGCTTATTGGGTAAATCGCATCAGCACAAGCTTCTGTATATAGGGCTCGGGGCAACACCCCTAACAGTCAGTCAACTGTTCTGAGCACCTCTGAACCGCAGCTATAGGATAACCTGCTGGAGAACGGTACTGCCTGAACCATGCGACAGCCTAGCAGGACCTAGCCAGTCCTCCAACACTCATCTAGTTAATTCTGAGATCATCTCTGCGTATTTATTTACATTTTGTTGAGCGTAACAGGTTCCTGTCCATGATGGGCTGCTGGGCAGTACAATTCTTCTGAAGAGAGAAGAACGACACACCGTGTAACGTTTCTCTTTTCTGTTGAGAAATATCCCTGTCTTGGTATCACTTTCAATCCTCCAACATCCACTCATCAGTACCTGGTTTCTTGACGATATTAGTCTCAAGTAGTTTTTTACAGCCTTACTGGTCTCTTAATATTTAACCTCAGGTCTCTTTCCCCAGTAAAGTATTTTAAGCCAGATCCTTCATTACATCACGTAAGTGCGCTAGAAGGAGAAGATCTAGGAAGTTTCCATCCCCAATTCTGTACAGATAAGACCATATTTCTACCTAATGTTCAGGAAAGCACAACATGGGAAATCACTTACAGAACGCGTTGGTCTTCCCAAGCTTCAAAGAGATCCACTGACTAGGGCGCATGGAAAGACGATGCTTGTCTTGTGTGTGTTGCAGCTGACACACGATGTTCATTTACAAAGCAGAAGTAAAATTCATGTGCCTTTGAAACCAATCCCTAGCCATCCTGCGTTCCACGCCAATAGCCACAGTGAGCAAAAATATTCAAATAGCTTGCTAAAAAAGTCTTACGGCATTTTAATATGTAACTGTATTAATATTCTATCCTGATATTTGACCAGTTAATAGAAGCAACAAAACAGCCTACCTGTATTTTAACCAAAAAAAAAATTTTTTTCAAATAAATCATACCACTAATCTCCTGACATCAACACAGCTGTAGGCAACAGAACAGGAGGTGCATCTTGAATTATCATAACCTTACCTGTTTGCCTCCAAAGTGAAAACCAGAACATTGCCTTTTCACTGCCAGCTGCATTTTTCAACCCAACAGCATTGTGAAGGGGACATCTTTTTAAATCCCATATGCTCTTAGTCCTTCTATCCAGCATATAGAGCAAACACAGCTCGTTTCCTTGTCTTTTTGCTGTCTTAAGAGGCACAAGCAAGCCAAAATAAACCACACACCAATCTTGGCCACCGCCCTACAGGTAGACTCCCACAGCCTTATCCCCAAATGCTCGCAGCGGAGCCAGTGCCTTTGCCATGTGCAGCAGTCAACCTCTTTCACCCCAGCATGTTTTTCACCTTCAACCCGTGTTGTACTATTAAAGAGATAAAGCCTATCTAATTTCCCCACTGAATGGCCTTCTTCAGCATTTACAGTCCCAATGGCTTTCTGAAGAAGATACCTGGACCAAATAAAATCTTTGCACTTTTAATAATAGGGTCTCTAATACTTTGCTGCTCTTAAGCGCCATGTAATGTTTGAAATGACACAGGCATTTTACATGCACATGTCATTTTAGGAAGAAATCCTGATCAGCAATGTGCAACTAAGGATAACATTTTTCTCATATTGTAGCATATGACCTTCTGAAAACAGCAGAATATCTTCCAGTAATTCAAGATGTTCATCCCAGTACAGCAAATGGAAGTGACAGCTGTCATTCTTGTCAAGAACGAGGTCAGTTCTTGTGATCTTTGCAAAAATAAGCCAGTCATGAAGAGATAGAACCCAGTAGATCGCAGGCTTTGGCTTCCTAGACCTACTCTTGCCAGTGCCCATCTCCTGGATGGTGGCCATACTGAGCCTCCTCGCACTGAGCGCAGAAAATCGAGGACAGAAGTGTTACCCCTTTGTCCTCAATAGCAAATTTCCCATCGACTCCAGTGCAACTGGAGATTTTCCCAAGACCCATGAAAACAGAGACATGGAGCAGTTACTGTATCCAGCGATAATACAGTATATCACTGTCTTTTACATTAACTTAATCCCAGACGTAACAAGTTCAGGCACATTAACTGATCCTCATAATCCCCACATACAGAACTAAAACCTGAAGGATTATTTGCGTGTTAACTTTAAGTGCACAACAAGCAGGAGCACAAAAAAATGAGACTTCTCAAATAATCTCAGCTGTAGTGGCAGAAACATGCTTATTTTCTAATCAGAGACTAAAATTACTGACATACCTAAAGAGCTTTCTTCTCCCACAAGAGATATACAGTGGTCCTGACTGATCAAGAAAATGAGGCTGCATTTTTAAATGCCAAACTGCCACCAGACCCATTCTTTCAAAACGTTAGTTACATCTAGCAATGATAGTCTCAATTAAGTCAGATTCTATGAGAGTCAATATTTAAATACAAACATTTAAAAAACCTTTAGCAAAGAATACATTTTTAATAGATAACTGCATCTAACTTAAAATAACCAAAAACCTCAAGTCATTGAGACACAGCGGAATCTAAACTCAAGCCCTTAAAACGATGAGTTGAAATACGAACATCCACCTCTGAAATAATAAATCAAGTGATGCTTCACAACGCTTCTTTGCCAGGCTTGTTAAAAACACTGGTAATTTTGCTTTTCTTCAAAAGCAAATTATGCTGTAGCCCGAGATTAACTCGCAACTTGTTTTTTTGCTGGCTCTGAAAGTTACAAGCAAAAAAAACCCAACACACCCTTTAATTCGTTAAAACCTAGAATACGAACAGTAGATAAAGCCGGCTCTAAAATCCAACTTTATCATACACGTTGAGATGCTTCTGAAATTAAACAGAGAAGGAGGAAAAAAGCCCTGTTCGTTTCCTGTTTAATTGCAACACGCGATTAGATTTCTCCTCCAGAGGCTGCAATCTGCAGAAAGCGCTGAAGAAGCCGCTTGGAAGTAAACGGGAGGTGGAGCCCGGTGCGAGCGCCCCGAGCGGGGTCGGCGGGGAGGAAGGGGGAGCGCCGGTGCCTTGCCCCCCGCCCCGGGCCTGGGGAAAGAGCGGGGTCGTTTCTCACCT
>NW_009205658.1:0-1031 GCF_000690835.1 Fulmarus glacialis
CCAGCAGATCAACACTGCCGCCCAACTTGCTCTCTTGTGCCTCTTAGGGCTATCAGAAAGGACACGGGAGGGGAACTTGAGTAACTGTAAGAGTGGAGAAGGGGTACAGAACAGATATTAACAGTTAGATGCTTGCTTAACTGCTCTAAATGGATCGGCTTCTGAGGCCTAGGGCCATGGCAGTGAAGTAGGGCCAAGGCAAGACAGCTACCTGAATCAGCAGCCTTTCATTCTTTTTATATATGTACAGAGACGCATAGCGTCTTCCAGCTGCAACGTCTGTGTGAGCAACAAGCTTCAGCTCTGCTATTCTTGCTTGCAGAACCTGTAAGCAGTTTTCAATCAAATGGAAAAATAGCATCAATTAAAAATATTCACGCAACAAAATTTATTTAAGAATCTCCAGTGATAGGGAGCAGTGAGGGATGAAGAAAAGGATGCACTACACATCAGCATTCTCACCCCTCTTATGTATTTGTATTTCAGTACCTTTAAAATTAATTTAAAATTAAAAATCCCCAGTCATATCACAAGGGATTTTCTGCTATGTATTGTGGCTGGAAAACTAAAATGCGTAAAGACAAGACCCACTCAAGTATATGTCTCTTAATACAGAAAGGATATTTGAAGCTGCTTTTATCACTTATTTGTTTTATTATTTATGAGGCCATCTGCAGCCAGTCAGTTCACCTAAGCCTGGTCACAGCTGAAAGCCCTTTTTTGTTGCTGTTGTTTCTGCTGTTTCTGACGTGGAACCTGCCTCTTAAAAAGACATGATATGAAATGCACTACTCACGCACAGCTGCCCCCTCTTTTCCCCAGTATCTGTATGATTGTTTGATGCTAATGTGATCAAGGTCTGTAGGATGTTGCCTGTTACTACCCTCATAAAAAGCATCTCATGTACAGACAATTCAAATTGATGGGTTGACAACCAAAACTAGCATACCTGTGCTCATTTTGTTCAGTTGTTGCAGTTTTTCTGGGCCTTTTTTCATTTAAATATCTTTCAGTAGCAGGAAGTCCTGCTG
>NW_009205658.1:1062-25763 GCF_000690835.1 Fulmarus glacialis
AATATCTGAGAAACACATATTAGAGGCATATTGAAGTATAACCAGAGCACATTTTTCTAAGTCAAGATCTAAGTCAATCTTCCCCCATTTAGCCATGCACGGTCTCCATGCCCCACACCTCGTTAGGTCAGGCTCAGGCATTCAGTTTCTGCACAGGAAAGCTGCCATTCCCCAAAGAGTGGGAGGATTTCTGAGTATCTATTTCCATTCACTTTGTGAGAAGTCTCCCCTTGAAAAACATGGGAAGAAGGATACGTGTTGGACCTTGATAGCCACCACAGGTAATTCACTTTTAATGTTCTGAGGACACCACATCACAACTTACTGTAGCTGTTATTGCGTATCTCAAGGTCACATTTACAAACACCAATCTACAGTTGAGGATCTCATTTCTATCATCAACTCAAAACAGGACAATAACTGTTAGTAAAACACAAGCAGCCTAATCACAAAATTGGAAGTTTTAAATGTGACTTTGAACTTCCAAAAAGCAGCAAGACCGTATTTTCACACTTTCCTCTGCAATCATGAAGACTATCAAGTTTCTACTATTGGCTTCTCCCAAGAGCTATAGATTTAAGGAAAATGTATGGCTACATGTCTTGCAGTAAAACTACCAGAATTAGCAGTACTGTATCATACAATTTAATCATTAAAAGTTTGGGTATGAGGGATGAATAAGGCACACTGTGTGACTGTGGCCATACAAATAGATGACATTGTGCAGCAAATTTGTTCAATGTTCTAAACAGTGTCCCAAAGTTATGGTGAATTAAAGAAAAAATAGCAGTAACTCTTCATCTACATAAGTGCCCAGCACTTCCCAGTGTAAGTACTATGGCCATTTTCTGAAGAACCACAGCATTTCCACAGCCTCTAGAGGGGATCTCATATCTGCCAGGGGCATTTCGCTAAGATTGGACATGTAATTTTTTCAGGCTCAGTAAAAAAATATGCCAGCTTAGGTAAGGCTTCCCATACAGATTTTCCTTGGGGTTTTTTTTCATTATTGTTTTTTTTTTTTTGCTGACAGGCTTCTTGAACACTCCAGCAAGTAGCACTCTGCCATTTTTCCCTAATATCTTAAAGTTGAAATTTCAGACTGGACATGGACAAACTAACTGTGCTACTGTCTAAAACATTATTTTGTCCTAAGGAAAATTACACTGGGCAAGTGATCAGAACACATGATGACATTTCTCTCCCAAAATCTTCTAGATGCATTTACAAAATCTAAGGCTGAAGAACTAATGCAAAATGTCAGATCTAATTTAGAAAGTTCAGTATCTAAAATGCTATTTTACCGTTGCTCAGATGTTCTGTAGCTAAACTGCATTCAGACAGAATGGTCTTTGCTAATGCTATCTCCTGACTGAAGTTACTGTGTCAATACAAATGATCATCATTTTACATTTAAACTATTAATCACAAACAATGAAGCAGGACCTTCTGCTTGAATTACTAGACAAGCAACTTCAGACATCTATTTGCAATAAAGTATGAGCAGAAGCAGCTCGTCTTTCCAAAATACATTCAGACACCTTGCTCTGTGTCAGTGCTGGTAAAATAAGACGTAAGAGCAGAGAATTCACACAACCTATCATCTGTTTTCTCCAGATGAAGTATAAATGTTGCTACTCTGGAATAAATGAGCTTCTACCAATTCCATGGAAAATTATTCCACAAGGTATTGATTTTAGAAGTCTGTGAGTTCCTTCCTGTCAGAGTTCCACCCGCAACCATAAACAATTATTTTTTAAATTTGAAGCCACATTCTGCCAAATTTGCACCAAGAGACAGCTGAGGACAAAATTCATGAATGTATTTTATCTCCCTGTATTCCATTGTGGATCTGGCCCTTACTTCAGAAATTGTCTTCAATTAAACCAGCGAGCACCTTGGGAGAAGATCTGGGGAAATAAGATCCTGCATCTCATAAATAAAACTGGAAGAATCTGGTTCCATACTTGTATCCATTCATCTTTCCTCTCTATACAATCCAAATATTGATAGAAGCCTATCATGGGCAGGCAATAAGCATTTGGCAATGCTAAAACACTTGTATCTTTGTTGCTAAGCAAGGCCATGTGCACTCCAGAGCAAGGGGGACTTAGGCTTTGTTGCACAATCATCTTATTTTGAGCTTGACAGAAATTAAAGGTAGAGGTTAGTCAATGAATGATAATATGATCCTGAATAGTACAGTCAGCACATGTAGTGTTTGCTTCCTATTGTTTCCGTATCATCTTTCACAGATATGAAAGATCTGTATCATCTTTCACAGCTTGTGGATGAGAGTCTCATACCTTGCAAATGCCTCTGCTGGAACGACTGGGAGGCAAAATGTGAACAACTACCCTCCAGCGGCTGAAGACTCAACACCCTGAAGGGATGAACTGGGGCAGTCTGTAATTGCCACACAGTGTTTCAGTCTGGTATATACTGAAGTATACATGAATATATGAAGTTTGTACTTCAGGCTATTTTTTCCCCAGTGGTCTTGCTGCCCTCTCGTTAATACCTATTCTGCAGTCAGACATTGTGTAATACTTCTGTACCAAATAAATTTCACTAGCCCTCTTTTTCAATTAGCAGCTGATGCTGTAAAATACAGTAGTTTTCAAAAATACTTGGCCTTCTTATCTTGCAGCTTTTTTCTTTAAAAACACCTCTCGTCTACAATTTTTACTTGCACCTGCAACCTCCTGCAAGTGATAACTTTTCTTCATTACCAGGCAAACAAATTCAGGCATTAATCCCAAAGGAAGGACCATAAAATTGGTTTCGGCCTGCTTTTAAATTTCCTTGCTATTTACCTCAGCTAAATCCATGAACCAATCTCCAGCTTTGCAGCTCTGCTTCCTGAACTCAGGTATTAATGATATGTCAAAATCTAAAGCTCCCTGAAGAAAAGAGGTTGCCATGGGATACTGAGCGCTTAGGAGCAAAGTGTAGAAAGACGTATCCTGCTAAGAAAGGCTCCAAAGACCTTGCTGTGTCAGCCAGTATTGCTTTTATCTCTTTAGATGAAACAAAATCACTGCTCTGGGAGTCACTGGGCATCTGTCAGCCCTGATTGCTCCATCATACTGACCATTTCAACAGGGCTATAGGAATCCATTAGTGGAAAGGAAACTCCTCCAGTTCCGCAAAAGCTCCGACTTTGCTGCCTGGTATCGGGGCTGCTCTGCTGCAACATACGTAGACAAATCATTTTTCTTCAGCAGTACCTGTCTGTAATCATCCTAGTCCCTCCTAGCTTTTTAAAAGTCTCCAAACCCATATGCAAAGAAGTCATGTGCTACAGATTAGTGATATTTATGAGGGAGGAAAGGAAAATAAAGTGTGAATGCTTTAGGTGGGGTTAGGTAGCCAGATGGACATCATTTCCCCAGAGGTAAAGCTGACTTTTGAAAAAGACAAGAGGAAAAGAAGAGGTGAAGACTAGAAGATGTGACTGCTGAAGGATAATTTCCAAGAGAGAGCATAGCTTCTGCCAGAAGTGTGTGCTTGGTGAGAAAAAGAGAAGTTTGAATTGCCTGAAGGGCTAACAAGAGAGAAGGCATTTGTGACAAGTTCCTTGTGTGCATCAAAAAGCTTGGTCACTGATGTACTCAGAAGCTTTTATATATTCCCACAGTGAAGTAGTCACACTAAAATCTTGAAAGTTTTGTTTTTTCTGGACATAAATTGCCGCCACAGAGCTATAGTACATACACAGAAGTGGCTTTTGACACAATCTTTAGCAACAGACAAGTTTACAGAAATTCAGTTCTGCCTGCAAATTATTCACAAAAAAGAAGAAAGGCTAAATTTGAGTAAAAATTTGCACCCTTTTTTTCCATCTCTCGTAGCAAACTTACTCTTTGTAAGAGTAGCTGTAAAGATTTGATTGCAAACATTGTGCATAGTAATTTCATTGTTTCAAAAAGCTACCTAAAAACACAGTCTTCAACTGGTGAAACCAATTAGGCATTTACATGTCTTGTATGTTTCTAATTAATTTCTTTGATGGAAAACATGACAAAATTTTGCCTCTGGATCAGCAATGATGTTCAGTTGAAACATAGTGATATTGATGATTACCATGCACAACCTATCTAAAGATACGGTGTCTACAGCTATCTAAACACACAGCTAACATACAGGCTCTGGTCTTCCTCTTTTGTGGTCATTTGCACAGATAGAAGTGAGGCAAAATGATGTACAGGGGACAGCGTGGTCTCCAAGAGCAAGTGTAGTGTGTCTGCTTTACCAGTCGGTGAATGGTGGAGGTAAGAGAAGTTCCCCTATCATGATGGTTTCCAGTTGAAGACCATGCTGGGATTCTGTTAGCAGGACCTATTTTATATCACGAGCATCCAATGCTAAAAAGAAAACAAGAAACCCAATATGCATTTTAGCAATACAGGACAGATAACATCTTGTAGCAGAACAAGGAGCATGGTATTATTTACCTCCAACATGAGATATAAGAAAGATCCCATTGAATATACCAAAGAGATGACATCTAAAATACTGCTTTCCTGTTTCTGAAAAGCCCGTATCACAAAAAATACAGGGAATTTATAGAAAAGAAGAACAAATTACTAAAGAACAGGACATTGTGATTTATGGGTAAAGATCAAAAGATTAATGCCTGGTTAAATAAAGGCTATGGTGAAAGGGCGTATGAAAATCAGCTTGAAGTATTGGAATGTCATAAACAATGAAATGGGAGAGAAACTACTTTCACTTAATGGACAAAAATTAGTAATAATTGAATGATCATTACAAAAAGCAAATTTGGGGTAATAATAGATAAAGAAACATCTCCCAACAGTGCGTTGTACTGCTCTGCATAGGTTTTCCTCAGAAAACATAGAGGCTCACACCTCTTAATGCAAATGCACGTTAACTCATCAAGTTACCCATATGGGCAACAGAACAGTCTAAGAGAGCTCTCTGTGGCAGCTTTCTCCCGTGAACTTGCAAGACTAAATTAAAAACTAAGAAACAAAAAGTGTCTTGAGTTCAGAACAACAAATGAGAACAGATCCTATAAAAATATGAGCTAAAAATTACAGCTCTTGGTTTTATTTATACTTTTTCTCCTACTGGAAAGCTTTGAATCTCTTTAAAAAACCAAGACAGAATAAAACAATAATACAAAATTGCCTTTGGTGAAACATTTCTCCTTGAAAGGTGTTTTTAGTTTAACAATATTTTAAGGGTAAGGAATCTCTTACAAATTGCAGAATCTTTCAAACCAGAATTCTTTGTTCTGAAAGCAACCACAGCGATTTTCTGTCCACTGTATTTCCTAATAAACATGAAATCCTCATTAATTTTTGACTTTTTCATGATTAATCTACTGACTCATTTATTTTTAAATTTAAAACATTTAAAAAGCAGCAAAACAAACAGGAGATAAAAATTATTGAAACAAGCGAAAAAATGATTCAAGCTGCAACTAGTACCCAGCTCCCATTGTACGCTTTTGAAAACTTCATCCTCCCTGGTGTGAGTGGAAGCAGGATGACACAGTGGATTCAGATTGGAGTGATGGCCCAGATAACCGGCACAGTGAACTGCAGCATCAATTCCCACCCACAGACCAGGACAAAACCCACACAACGAATAGTGCATTTAGGCAGACAACAGCCTTGGATCATTAATGAAGAATAAACACCTTCACATCTTTCAATTTCACTTTCTGATGGAAGGCATCACTTTCAGGTATAAGTCAGAGCTCTTGGGAGTGGGATTTTGAAAAGCTCCTGTGGTAAGTCAGTGACTTCTGTCAAATGTTAGATGAGCCCTTCTGAAAAAAATACGTCAGCAGTCTGAACAGTTAAACTGTTATGAGGCACAGCACCATGGTCAGTTACTCAGAGTGGTAAAATGGCATCTGTAAATCTACAGTTCACTTGGAGTAGTAGCACATGTTTGGGCCATGTGATGCTAGCCAGCTAACTTAGACAACTAGTTTTCCTAGGCTCCTTCCATAGTCAGGTAAGAGTGATATGAAGCACTTAGCTAATTCCTATTGCTCTCACATTTAGCAAAATGCAGTCTAAAATTCAACATATTCAGGCTCAGTCCTGGTTCTCTTCTGCTTCCACCCTAAAAGGGCTGCTGGGGATGGGATTTAATTCCCCTAATCACAGACAGCTATAGTGTTGAATACCTCTGAAACACGCTTCAGCTCCTTTGCAGAGAGGAGAGAGCAAAGAGCGATGCAGCAGAGAACTATCTAGATTGCCATTCATTTACCCAAATGCAGACATCTCCAACTAGAAGCAGCCCTTTCAAATACAAATCCCACCCTTTGAGCCTGCACAGAACAGAGACCATTGTTTACTTTATTTTAATGCAATCTGTGTTAAACACAGAAAGTCAGAGCAGCGGCAGTTTTAATTCCTGGCTATAGGGTTGCAGTCAGCTTGCCAGTACACAACATATACAGGCTTGACTTCCCATGGATATGGGGGAATCATTGCCATTTTGTGTCAAAAGAAATAACCCAGGATGGCCATTAAATCTCTTTAAAACCCCAACTTTAAGCACTTATTGAACCTCATCAAAGTCAGCTTTGTACCTCAGCTCAAGGATGACCTCAAATTGCCTATGACAAAGCTAAAACTACCTTACTCTTGCCTCCACTGTCATAGTAAGGCAACACTGCTGCCACCTCAATGTATTTAATGCAGTGTAAAGACACCCCCTTTTTGCAGTGAAGACACGGCCTGAGGCTGCTGTTTCTACTTTCTCTGTGTGTTGGAGCATGGATGTCTTTTGAACTTCCTGAATTCAGCAGGATCCCCTGGGTATTATGTTTATTTTAGAAAAGACCTATTGTTCTGGAGGCTGAGATAATTTCTGAGGCTATTTTGAAACTGCTCTTTCAAACTGTTTATTGTTCTAACCTTCAATTTTAGGGACATCAGAGGAAAAGTGATTAAAGACCCGTTTCCCCCAGCAAAGACATTATTTTTATTCATTTTTGATGCCCTATTTGGCTATTTATTGCCCCTATTGTTCCTTTTGATGGTTGCTAGGGAGAAGAAGATTAAAACTCAATGTGCAGCACAGCTCATCTTAGGGTATAATTTTTCTGGTATTTAAAATAATATATGCTAGATAATAGATAAAAACTACTGTGTTGAGCTTAAAAAGGGATATTATTGTGCCATATTTAGTTTTATTTTTTCCTAGTCTTCAAAAAATGTTTCCTAAGGGATACACAGGGAGAGGACAGATGTGATAAATACAAACAGATTTCCTCTGTGAATGCAAGAGGAGAAACATAAGCCCCAGAACAACTGACTCAGAAGGACAGAGCTTTCTGTTTTCCTCCACGGAACAAAGAAAAAGTTCCTCTCTAGACAGGACTAATTTACTTTAATTATGATTTTGCATAATCTGAAGTACGTGCTGTCATGCATTATTTGGGGCATGTGCTGTAATCCTGTGAATAAAAATAATTTCTTAATACAGCTGTATTAATGATACACCTATCAAAAACTGGCAAATATCCCCTACTCAGTGGTCAGCGACATTGGGCAGGGCAAAACCCAGGGGCTCTCTTGGAAAAAGCAGAAATTTAGTCATCAGTAGTGTTTTGCTCTGGGCCTCTGGTGTCTTCCAGAGACTCTGATTTCTTGGGGAAGGTTGATCCTTTTGGGAAGGTTGGTCCTTCCAAACATGATCAGCAGTGAAGCAACAGATTCTGGGTAGACCACGTAAGACATCAGCTTCACTGATAAAGCTCACCTTGTGAAACTGAAACAGGTGGTTGCATGCAGGAGATGGACTTCCATACAAACACTGCTAATCTGGAGTTGGTGTCCAGAGAAGGAGGAACGATTCACCCACTTCTGAGCCTGCCTGGACCAGAGGGAGGAAACTCCAGAGGGGGAGAGCTGTCCTGTGCAGAAGAGCTGCACAGCTAAAACTAGGGCTGTAGGAATGGCTGTGCCATCCATAATGTACCTTTTGGCTGGTGCTATTTTTCA
Organism: Fulmarus glacialis; assembly: GCF_000690835.1. Taxonomy (NCBI): domain Eukaryota; kingdom Metazoa; phylum Chordata; class Aves; order Procellariiformes; family Procellariidae; genus Fulmarus; species Fulmarus glacialis. Next base: position 9,060 of record NW_009205658.1, read on the forward strand.
TTTTAAGTAAAACCAAGAGGCAACAAGTTTTATCAAGCACGAAGAAAAAACTCTTTCAAGGTGACTGACAGATTTTTAAAGCTCCTAAAACCTGGGAATGAATAGAGACTTATAACTGAGTTTGGACAAAGCATTTACATTCTTTTAGAAACAATATCTGAAACGGGGTAGCTGATTCCTGTTGCTGACACCTGTCAGGAAGAATTCAGAGAGGAATTTCTCTGCTGTATTAAAAGAGAAAACATGTCCATGGTCACACCCTCTTCTTACTTCCTCGGGCTCAGTTTCTACAGCTGACTGCCTTTGGGCATATGCCCGTGAGCTGCTCACATAGTTTTAACAGGGTCCCATGAGGAGGAGAACTTGGAATGAGCAAAGCTTGATTCCCAGCCCCTACCAGTGGGTTTCTTGTGAGCCCCGGAGCATCACATTTCATCTACACAGTTCACTTATTCATTCAAAAATGAATATAGTAACATTTACCTATTCTACTGTAAACTATAAAAATAAAAGTATTAATGTACCTGTATCACTCAAATGTTACACTGCTAAGCATCACACAGAAGCATCCCTAAATATTCACAGTGAACAACAGTTTGTCAGATCAAAGTGTTTGGCTATCTCACATGAACTTCAGATCTTTTTCTCACAGATATTATAGCATGCCTCAGGTGTACGACCAGAACCTATAAAAGTTGAACATTAGCTACCAGTCTCAGTGATTTAAAAAAAAAAAAAAAAAATTCTGATCAGCACAATTTGAAAGAGCTCTGAAAGACTCCAGTTTGGATTTCACAACTCAGCCTGTGATCGTTACGCAGTCTGTGACTGTTGCATCGGACATCTTCTGATTACCCAGAACTCATAAGCTATCTGCACAGAGTGGCAGAATTGACAAACGTTGCACGTACCAGGAAAGCTGTTTTTCTGATAGAACCTTAATTTACCAATGTCTGTCAAGATCAATGAACAAATGACCTCAGGAGTTACAGCTATATTTTAAAAAAAATTACAAGACCCAGTGGTAAAGGATGCAAGAGAGACTCATGTAAAATACTAACTCAGCTGCTTTCCTCATGGATCCTTTAAAATCTGTGATCCCTGAAATTAAGTATTCCTAGAGATTATAAAGTGTGTCATTTACTACAGCAGTTCATATACTCTGTCAAACTCAAAATAAAAGATTCACAGAGATCATAAACTTGCCAGATGCAAGACCTGGCATAGATATACACGTTTTTCTGCCGACTGTCAAGTTCTGGAGAACTTTCATTTATGACAAAAAATGTTTTTCCACCTTTCTAGCTGCTCTTGTGTGCGTGTGCTTCTCTGACTACATGTGTTGATATACAGCATAATAAATAATGTAATAGAGTAACAAGAATTTCAGCCTCAGTACATATACTACAGGACAGAAGATGCTTCGTTTGAAGGAGCTTCTGTTTTGTAAGGACAAACATTAGAAACATGAAAAATACATAGAGAACCCAATGAAAATAATGATCGTGTAGAAGTCAGCTGATGATAGAAAAGCTGAGAAAATGGGTTCCTTCCAAGAGAGAAGGAACCCAGGATACAAAAAAGGAAAAAAATCTAGAGAGATAGTAGCCACTTGGAGAGTCAAGATTTAAATTAAAACAAGAGGTGTTGTAGGAGGCTGGTGAACTGAACTGACATTTTAGGGAATTAAAAAAAATCTAAAAACAGAAATAGGGAATCAAAAGAATGATGTAAAAATATGGTTTAAAAATAGTTTTGGAAGAAAAAGAAGGAAATACATAAGGTGAACTTTTACTAGATTTGAAGATCAGCTATCAAGGGAAAAATAAAAATATTAACATTTAAGGAGATGGTGAAGGCTACGGAAAATGACTCCAAAGGAATATGGGCAATCTTAAAAGTCATTGGGAAGCTGAAAAGGACTTTCCTGAAGATGTGAGAAGAAAATATCACTATACTGTTGTAGCATCTTAAGTAAACAGACACTTAGGGTCAAGTACAGTGACGGCATCAGCTACATCATTTTCAGATGAATCATTCTGGTGGTCAGATGTTACCCCAGTTGGAAAAAACCCCAAAGTGACGGTGCAGCAGTCTGAGTAGCGTGCCTGTGTATTACTGCCACTGCCCGGAAGGAAGACTTATGGAAATATTTGCAACTAAAGTCTCCCCAAATGGAAGGAATTATAAATATATATGTATACAGTATACACCCCTTGGCTAACCATGGTAGTTTCACTCACAGAAATGGCACAGGGTTGTCTTATGGGAGTCTAAGATATTAGATAACTTCTTTGATGTTATGTATATTCAGTTAACAGCTGTGGTTTCTATGAAATATATAAAATACCAGTGCGATAACATACTGGATGCCTCCTATATTCCAAAAGTGTGTTTCCCTCTGCTTTATATTTTGGCAAATGTATTCCAGCTTCAAGGACACTATCCTGAAACACTTAGTTTTAATTTAGAAGAAAGTAAAGCCATATAAAAATTATAATCTTTAGTAGGTTAAAACTGACAGCTTCCTCTAAAGGAGAAACTAACTAATTTAGAAATCTTCTGCACTGGATATTTACCACAATTTTGTTCAATCTTGATTTAAATGTTTCAATCGATATGTCTTCAAAGCATGTCCCTTGTGAGATCTTATTGTCAGCTATTCAGCCCATTAGTTCATCTAAAATCCTAAACCCAGTTGTTGGCACAGATCGGCACGTTGAAATTTTCAAAGGAAAAGTATGAAGTCACAGCAAGAATAATGCAGAAACATATAAAAATGAACTGCTGACATCTTTTAAAGTGTCAGACTCAGAATGAGCAAACTTGATCCTGTTTTGCTACAAAGCTAGACTATATTCAGACACTTTTTTTTTTTTTTTAAATCTGAGAGCTTCACGCTCATTTAGACAGCAGAATGGGTCTCTTAAAATATCAGATTCAGAATTACCTAAGCTCCTTTCTTCACCTCAGTGTATTTTCCTTCTTTCTCATTTTGACTGGAAGAGTATGTAAACATGCATGTGCAAACTGCCATTCACATCAAGCGGACTTACTTTTATAGGTAAGAGTACAAATAATAAAGTAACATGATATTTTCTAATATAAACAATCTTACAGACAAAAAGAGAAGACTAGATCAAGACAGAGAGAGGAAAACATAGAAACCTAATTAGAAGGTAAAGTTTAGGTATAAAAGCAATTACAAACCTCAGCTGTGGGAAGCAATATTCATGACAATAACAACAACAAAAAGTCATTTCATGTCTTCTCTGGGCCCTGGCCCTTAGCTTCCCTAACATCCTAGGTGGTGTCTCTGCACGCTGCATGGCGAGAAGCAGGCCAGAATTTAAAAGTTCGGACCTGTAACTAGTTCTGAATCTATCTAACCTCAAACTGCAAGAGACATGTTTGGATACAAAATAAATTACACTTTATTACAGTTGCTTCTTCTTCCTTCATAATCTAAATCCAGATACCAAGCTCAGGAAGTACTCACAATTCAGAGTCTCAGGTTCATCTCAATATTGCAACCAAAACTGAGCTCAAGTCTCCCTTAGAGGAGCTTATTACTCTAATCAACTAATGATGTCACTGACTACAATGTAGACACAGGGCCAGTACTGAGACTGCTTTAATTCCTGTTTGAAGTCCATGGAGGCTGTGATAAAGCACTAATCATCAGAGGTTTCCACACCCTTAAGTGATAATCTGCAAAGCTCTATACATTTTTTATATAGTTACTCCAACATACAAGCCAGGAAGATAAGCCCAATAACTTATATAGCATCATTCTTGATCTAAACAAATATGATAAAAATCAGAAGTTTATGTTTATAGTCACAAGTTGTCTATTTCGCTTAAAGGTAAAAGAACAAAAAATATGTAAATTTAGCTCAATGTAGTAAATAATAGGTGAAGAAGGTTAATCATCTCTAATTGAAATTTTCTTTTATTCATTTTGCAATTATATTCTGCATGAGAAAGTATCGTTGGGAATGCCAAATAAGCCAAAAAGACATTAATTAGCCAAATAAGACTACATAACAAGATAAACAAAAATGAAAATGAAATGCTTCTAAACTTAATTTAGGCATAGGGCATAATCATCATGAAACTTAATAAAAGGTAAACAGAGTTTTAAGAGTCACTTTTCAATTCAATTGACATGTAATGTACTCAATTTATATGCAAAACATATCTTGGCTACCCACAGCTGGAAGAGGTTCAATTTTCCAATTATAGATAATAGACATTTTACTGTAAGTTGAGAGAAAAATTATATACAATATAAAAGCATGTGATGACCAGGTAAGTTGAGAAGGAGTATGTAATCAATAACAAGTAAGATCTGGAAAAGGAAAAGCAACTCTTGCTTAAAATGAGGGAAAACCATTGCAGAGACAACTGGAGGGACAGATCCTGGCAGCTGCTGGTGTATGCCAGGTGTGTGTGTGCGTGCAGGATGGGTATGTAAGAAAAAGTACGAAGTAAGACGAGAATAATTTACCACTCGGCTACAGCTGGGAAGGTGATATTTTGCTGCTGCTCTTCTTTGCTTGTACTTGACTCTTTGTAGAGGCACTGAAGGCAGAGACACCATGGCAGGGTGAACGAATGGACATACAACCATATGATGATTTTCCAAATTTTAAATGTGTCTACTTAGAGAGGGCAGCAGCCAAGTGCACCTAAGCAGCGTAAGATTAGATGAGCCTTTTTGGAGGACTGCTTTTCAAAGACAGAAAATCAGAAAAGTATTCAAATATATCTTTATGCACGTTATACCCATTAATTTTCACTAACAATAGGGGTGTTATTTCAGCTCTTCTACAGCATTACAAAGGTTCTTCAACTAGCTTTGCTTGTCAAGGGGCCTAATCAGGTAGTCAGGAGGACTCAGGCCATCTTACCTGGTCGGTGTTGCAAGGGTGGTCCTGGCTGGTGCTCTGGTTCCAGCCCCAGGCACACGTCTTCCCCCAGGCCCTGGGAACCTTCCCTTGCACCACCCATCCTTATCTCCCTGTCTCACGCTGAAGCCTCAGAGATATATTCTGCCCAGAAAACACAGGAACAAATGGAGAAGTGGAGCAGTCCATAAGGCATTTCATCCTACAGTGGGGGCTGCTGCTCCCACCTGAGCAGTATGCAGAGACCTCTAGAAGGAAAAAGCCCACTGCATACAGATTTACAGCATGTTGCAGGAAGGCCAGGCAGGATTTACACCTGTAAACACTTGCTATTGTTTGCACAGTTCTGTGGTAGGATTTCACAACGGGAGAGAAATGCAGCAAATGCTCTCAGATGTTGTATTTTCGTTTTTTCTGAAATGACATAAGTTATTAGCAGTGTTAATTGTGTTCTGCACTACCCTACAGGGAAAGCCTATCCAAGCAATATCTTAAAAACAGTTAATGGGAGAAAAGAATATTTTTTCATGCTACTGCTGCTGTTTGCAGGCACGAGTGCAGAATCTCTGTAGAACAGGAGAGAAGGGAAGGGACAGATGGGGTTTGCAAAGCATTTGCAACAGGGTTTATTTTGTGGTATTATGTATGCAGCAAACAAGCCACTTTGTTTGTATTTTTCCTCCTCTTTCTTTTTTGGAGGGGCAGAGAACAAAGGTGAGATGTGAAAAAGATTGTGAAAAAGGTTGTGAAAAAGCTAGTTTTTTAGCCTCTACAATTTATACATTCAGCCATTGCCATGAAAAAAAAAAAAAAAGGGAGAAGGAGCAGCAATAGAGATAAAAAAAAGAACTGAAAACACAGGAGGGAAAGAAAGGGTAAGTAGAAAGAAATTAGGGCTAGGTATAGCACCATATCTTATTATGGTACGACCTTTTGATGTAAAGGTTTCCACTACCTGCTTCAACAAAAGACTGTCTTATACAGCCTAAGAAAAGGTTCAGGCACAAGACAAGGGCAAAAGTGGAATGTTAATACAGGCAGAAACATATTCTTTTGTGAAAGAAGTGAAAAGCTTTCCTTCATTGTTTTATTCTAAGAAAACTTTGTAAAAAGCACATTTTTATGTGAATTCATTATTTCCTCTGTGGCCTGTCAAGTGTTTTCCCAGCATTTAGTATCAGAGTCAGTGTGTAGATAGATTACAAGCTCGCCTAGCCTATTATTTCACGGGATTTATAACTGTTGTTAGCTAAATAACCTTTTTGTGTAACACCCCTTGTATTGGAAATCTGGGGTTTCCAGTATTCAGTCTTCACTTCAGCTCTGATCTGAAGGGAAAGGAAACCTTCAAGCCGACACTGAAGACAGAACAGAGAAGTGATGTGGCCGAGATTAAAGGAGGGAGGATTTCAGTGTGTAATCTTGAAGAGCTCACACAGAATCCCTTCTTGCAGATGTCAACACAAAAGATGTCCTGACAGGAGGCACTTGGCATTTTTGCATTGCTGTTCACTCTGCACACAGGGATGGGGTCCAACGCTTGGGATTCTCCCAGGTTCTGTAAGGGCTGACATCACACAAGGGGTACATATTAATGTCATTGCCGACTTAGCTCCAGCTGCAGAAATATTCATTGCCTTATGATGTCCTTCCTTCCCTTTCCTGGACAGTGCGATGAGAACCTGCAGTTCTTTCTCAGGGTGCTCAGGGAAGCTGAAAACAGACCAGTCCATTGGCAAAGACACCTCTAGGGAACAGCTTCTTCCCAGTGGCCAAAGAATACCACAAAGAAACATACAAATACCAAGAAAGTTGTTCCAAAAATCTTGCCAAAACTCAACATACTGGATTTGTAGTTTCTTGTAATGACTGTATTTATTGGAAAGATATATATATAAAAACACACATACAGTGATTGTATACATGTGTGCATATGTGTTGCACATATTACTATATGTGTATGTCTAATTACACCTGTGTTATGTTATATTTATATTTTATTAGGTTTTATTATTGCTGAGATATATTGCCAGAGCTGTAGGGTGCATTTTAGAGCACAAATGAAATGAAATCACCAGATTACTAGCACATTTGCAGTATGTATCTTGACAAGGTCTATTTTAACTACTGTTGCAAATAAAAAACAAGACTCACAAAACATTCATCCATTACCAAAGCAGCTTTCAGCCCACGTTGTCTTTCATCCTGTCCTTCCATTTTACATATTTCCACTTAAAGACATGCCCCAGCTTATGCTGTAGCTGCACCGGGTGTAACTAACACACATTGTTTATTGAAAAGAATGACATTAAGGGGAAGAGTGTAGAGACCTCAGGATTGCCATCCAGCCCTCACTATAGTTAATAAACACATCATAAAGCCCCATTCAATTTCACTAATGCTCCATCTCTAAACTGTTGAATATATACAGCATTTTGAAACTACTGCTGTATGCTAGAGGATGAAACACAAGAACGTACAGGAAAAATTATTTTGAAAAGCAGTCTCAGGCTGCTAATATAACTAAATTTCAGCTGGCGCCACGCTTAGCTTAATTACATAAACTGAAATGCAGGCTAGGGATAAAAACAGAAAAGCTGTACCAGTGGTTTGTGCAACACAAAGGCAGTGCCCCTGCACGGCAGGCAGCGGAGGAGAGGAGGTGGGCACAGAGGACATGAGGGGTACACTGAAGACAGTGAGGGACAGGCAAGTGATCCTGAGTCCAGCTGAGAACTGGCCTAAAGTACAGTTTAAGAATCTGGGTAATATAAATCAGTGTACTTAAACTCACTTAAATAAAGCTATACTATCTTACACCTGCTGAAAATCCAGTCCAATGTATTTCAGTGGATAGCAGTGATAAGTTGAGAAGTGGATTTAAATTACTACTTGCGTTAGATGAATCAGTAATAATGAAAATGCAAGCACTGGGGAAAATATCCCTTCAAATGAGAGCTTTATGATGCTAACATTATGTTGCACACATTATTAAAGAGTAGTCTAACAGGTTGATTAGCCCTTTCTAATGGTGCCCATCCATTATTAATAAAGCAATCATACTTTTAAGGCCTGATTCTCAATTATTTCATTAGCTGAATGAAAAATTAAACAAAGATGAAGAGAGAAACATTTTAGCTTCCTTAGAAGCCATGGAGAGAAAAACCTTTTCTCCCACAGTTTATTTACTGAATTATTTGACAAGCGGAATAACCAGCCTTTATCACTGAGGATTTTTGCTGGTGAACGTATGCCAATGAACCCACCAGATTTGTTCATTAAGTCTGACTCATGGAAAGATTTAAAAGGGTACATCATCTTAGCAGTAGGAAAATGCTAAAAGATTTAGATGCTTTGCTTGACCTTTGTTTATGAATTGGCTTCATCTAGAAATGGAGCTGAAAGACTCCTATAAAAATCCTTCATCTTTTGAAAAAGGGCAAAAAGGACCTTTCTTGAAATACAAGCTCAATAATACTTATGCAAAAATCCATTTTTTCCCATTTATATAAAGCTTGCAATACTTTTTTCCCCTTTCAGCAAATCACTGAGAAACAAAAGTGCTGTTCAGGCCAACTGTCTGTGATGTAATTCATAAACAGAACAGCAGAACTTCTAAGAACAGGTCAATGTTTAAAACTCAGGATGTTTCCCATTCTTCTGCTCATCTTCCGCATACTTATACAAGCTTAATAGTCACCCCATTTCCATTTTCTGAGAGATTAATACCCACTACCCTGTGTGAGAGCCAGAGATCCAGCTAATGTCCTACCATGTGTCAAGAGATGCATGCTGATTTTTGCAGACCAGATTAGGTCAGCCCATTGAATTCATTCTCCACACACAGGCAGGAAGTGACACCAGCCTCAGGGCTGATACGCAAGCCATGGTTTGCAAGCAATGCCAAAGGGGGATGAAATCTTATTTGTTTGAACCTCTTAAATGTTTTGTACTTACTCCTTAACTCTTTCTGAAAGCCTCCATATACACTGCAGGCCTCCTAATTGTTACTCTGAAATCAAAACTGCTTGCAGAACGTTGCCTATCAACGACTTCTTTCAAAAGACCTAGGGACAGGACTTAAGGGGAGGCAATTTACAATTGTATCATACATGAGCTGAAGCAGGGAGAAATGGATGAACAAATTTCCCCAATGACTCCCCAAGACACAAGCAGATCATGGCAGCTGCTGCTGCTGCAGCTAATGCACCATATCTGTAATGATGTTTGGTGGCATTTTGGAGAACGGGCTTAGGGGCCATTTCCTTCCCACATTCCTTGGGGTGTCTCCCAGCCCTAGGAACAGAGCCCTCCCAGCAGGGCATATCAGAAATTAACTCACCTTGCTCAGACTCACTCCTTAAACCACTTCACTGTCACTCAAAGCAGAACACTTGGAAAAACAGAAAAGTGCAATTTTTTTTCATGTGCAGAGAAGGTGGAGCAGGACATTCAAGAAATATGATCATAGGAATGTTCAGCTAAGCACTCATTTGTTTTGGTGCTCCAAATGTCGTCTTGTTTTCTCCCCCCCCTTTTTTTCTTTGATTTAAATGCAACTCTACAGTATTAAAGTTCTTTTTGTATTCATGGCTAATGTAATGGAGGGAGTATTTGGAAAGTGAAGTGAAAGCAGAGATGTAGTGAGGTTGTCCTAAGAACACAAGACAACAGAAAACAAAAAGAGATGTTTCTGGGAGAAGATGATGAACGTGGTGGTGAGATTCGTCTCTATGGGATTTTTTTTTTTTAAAATAACAAACAATAGCATTCTTCCAAAAGAATTTTGTATCATCAGACTCAGCCTAACAAAATTTTGCTGCTTCTGCTGTTGTCTGAGAATAGCCTATTTAAGAGTTTATACTACTGGATTCATACTATGGTTTGAAGCCATACACTGTGGGTTTATACTATGTACTCAAGCCTGTGCTCCAGCCCAGACTATGCCCAATCCCTCCTGTGTGTTGATCCATGTACCCAGGTGCAGCTCAGGCCCCAGGTAGGCCAAAACATTCAGCCTTCGTCCAGGCTCCAAGCTCCATCCAGTCCAACAGCACTGGCGGTAGGAAGTGCTGAACACCCTAAAGCCTATTCACCAATGTGGCTCTTCCTGAGCACGGTGTGGATGTCAGGAGCTGAAAGTCCAACCATGTTTCCATACGTCACTGAGAATGGAAATTTCATGGTTCACAGCACACTGCACGCACATGTCCGCTTCTGCACTGGGAGAGTAGCCAGAAGCACAGCCTAAACAGCAGCCGCCTGAGCGGGCAAACCCAGCAACCACCCCTCAGGCTCTCGGAAAACAGCAGGGTCTTTTTTGTTCATTGTGTGTGATGCCTAGCACAATGGTGTCCTTTGGTTACTGTTCCAGTTATTATTTCTTACCAACAAAATTTTCTGGACTACACGAGACATCATTGCCACATCTTCCCTGCAAGATTTTTAAGTCCAAAGCTAATATATAGCTTGTTTCCAATATTGATGATAAAGCAGTGCTTTTTGTGTCTCCATTGTACAACACTGTGGTGACCCAGGCCTACTAAATGACTGCAGAGTGACCAAGATATTAAAGTCGTAGGAAGGGGGGAAAGGTTTGCTTCTATTAGCATTCTGTTAATGAGCTTCATGTTGCTAATCCTTGACCTCAATCTGCTAATACAATATTTTCAGATTTGGAGTGCCAGGATCATTTTCGAGTTCATCCATTCTGGTGCAAGAAATTTAATTTGGGTTTACAGTAAGTGACAGAATTGAAAACTGATGAGGTGATAGTACAGCATATTATAGTATTAGAGTATATGATTTCTGATTTACTTTTTGCAAGGCTATAGAAACAGACTAATGTGCAGAGATTAGAGGTCTGAAAGGACTGGAAGACAATACCCATATCCAGTAAATCAGATGCTTAGCGCAACAAATACCCACTAATTACCTGTTGCTAAAAAAATGAACTGAAATACATTCATAGTAACATGTAATATTGCAAGAAAGGAAGTACAGTGTAACAAACATTGATAACCCTGTGAAAGACAAAGAGATGACATGTATATTTGAAGAATGCCAGCTGTGAGTCTTTGTAGTCACACTTTGAAATAAGTGGTATATTTGTCATTTCAGTATCTCAGAAAAGGCTGAATTAACTCCCCCTCTCTCCATTGTTATGAAAGAGGTCTAATCATAACTCCCGGCATCATTACATTATCGGAGACCTAGATTATGAATCCTTATCTTCCTACTATAGGTGACACGAGCAGTTTTGTTATCAAATTTTGCGAACAGAATCAGCCTGAATACTCAAAGTCAGTATTTCGGCATGAAAAAATGGGCTTTGTGCAAACGTTGACAAGCAGAAAGTATTACTGCTCCTGCATGTTCAAAAAAAAAGTGGATCAATAATCATTAGAGAACCTGTTTACTCATGAAAATTTGGAAATTATTCATAATCTTGCTTTCTCTGTTAACCTCACTTCTGATACGTAATCAATGTATGTCAGGATATCTCCTATCTGAGCAGTACTTATTAAAAAAAAAATGCACTGATAAAAATACAGGGGCCTTCAGCAAACATTTGACTGAGAGCAGTAGTCCTCTATTCCAGCAAGTCTGCGGAAACTGGATGCCCTTTTTTTTGCCATCTCCATCAGTACCTTGCTGGGGGAGTTAGGGAAACTACATATTTTCCCCATCTGTCCAATGGGTTTCTTGGGACCCTTAATTAGTCATTCAGATAACATTTACAAAAAGCTTTATTCTCTTTCGAGTGTAAAAGACAGATTATGAGAGGTTTTTTATCATTTGTTTGGGTTGGGTGGTTTTTTTTGCATTCAGTTCCCAACAGCTGAGAAGAAGATTTGTTTAAAATTTCTTAATCACATTCAGTTTTTTGGGAACCAGACTATGGCTGAAACTTTGAAGTAGAAAAAACTCTGAGACAATGGAATGGATTCTGCACCAGCTAAATGCTTTGTGAACTCCCTTGCAAAGATCAGGCTTCAAATCAATTATTCAAACTCCTTTTGTTAGTTTTGTTAGACTTAACAGGCAAAGTAACTTTTTTACACAGGAGAGTTGTTTCACTGGTTTCTTGTTTTCAGCTGAAGTGTTTAGCGCAAGGGAGGGATTCGAGACTAGTTTCACTAGTTTCCAGTGATGATACCATTGGGAAGTCAAAACCTGAAGTCTTGCTCTAAATAGGTATTTTAATGTCTAATAACTAATTAATAATTTAAGCTTCTCCTCCCTTTTAAATAACACATTGAGAATTCTTCGTAGCTGCATCTGGGTTTTGAGTTTCTATAATTGCTTTAAAAATTTCCCCGTGCAACACCAGGGCTATAGACCAAGATCACATAAGTTACTACATACCAATAGGAATCTGGGAAACAGAGCTGTGAAAACCGCTAGCAAAGAAGGTCTTGCTCAGAATATGCCTAGGGGAAGCTGAATTTTTCTTTTAAGCCATCACCTCTTTCCTGCCAGGAGGATCCTGACAGATTCTTCATAATCCTTTCTTCTTCCTCCCTCTCCTCCCCTTTTTTTTTTCATTTGGTTACAGGAATTTTGGCTAAAGAGAAAAACAAGTTTATCTTTACATATGACAGCCTAAGCCACAGAAAGCTAACTGTTAAGAAGCAACTGACTGTCAATGGCACATGACACAGTAGGGTTGTAGACAGACACCTTCTCTAGGATACCAGGGAAAGAAGGACGCATATGAACAGGGACCAACTTAGAAAAATCCTTCCCCTACCCCCTTTTAACAGCAACAAAGTAATTTTTCCCTTTCACAATAGGACACTGACTTTCTCTCTCATCCTCCCACACTGCAGTGCTCTGTTCCTTTAATTTCCATTATTAAACTTTGCTTAGACATAAAAATGTCAATGAAACAATTCTCAGAGAGAAACATCATAAAAAGAACTCCTTCTCGGAACTACAGGCCTCCTAAGATATGGATATGAGTAAAGGGAAATTTGGATCCGTGAAAAAGAAAAGGACCTTGTGAAAAAACACATTAATAACTGAGGAGAATCAAGACACAACTACAACAAAGAAAGCAGTGCTGTAACCCCAAGAGAGACTTTGTGTGATGAACTTGCAGAAATAAAAATTATATTCTTCCTAAATGGAGTTATCTGTATACTATAGCTTCTAGGTGTTCTGAAGACAGAACTTTGGTTTCACAAAAAAAAGACCCTCAAATCAAACCCTAAATGTTGCTCACAAATGACTCTATTGCTTTATAACATAAAGCACAGTTTCTCTCTCACCATGGCTGGTTTAGCGTAAGGTTCTTTTCAATGAGTTGCTGGTATTAGAATTTTCTCAGCCACTATAATTTCACAACTCAGTGTCAACATGTCATTTTTCTAAGACGCCTGACAACCTCTCCAATCCCAAATCCAAATGCTCATATTTTATATTTGCTTTTTGTTTCTGCACAATGTTTTTCAGCAGCTGTTACTGCTTTTCCTCATTTTATTCACTTTTAAATGAATCCATTTTGTCCTCCTCTCTTAGCAAGAATAGCTTATCCTGAATCACAATACTTAAAACTTCTTTGAAAATGAATGAATTTGTTTTCCTAGTTGCACCACATACAACTCTATTCTGCTTAAAAATGCCCTTAAAAACCAAAAATGTCAACTGTTTCACAGATCAGAAATTATATTAATACTTTTAATCACATTCCAATTGTACAAACGATGAAAATTTGGAAATTAGATTTTGATCTAGTTTCTACTACAATTAAATTAAGATAAAATCTTTTGAAAGAGCACTAACAATCAGAACCAGACCTATCATATTATCAATGAAACGCTGCTTTACTTCGTTACACAAAAATTTACGAACAGCTGTGAACCCCAGAGCTTTCATTCTGTTTCCCACAGTGAAAGGAAAAAATCTTGTTACTAGTAGTCTTCATTTATATCAGTCATCATTTTGCTTATCAATAGTTCCAACATCATGTTAGCTGGAGTTCATCTTCCAATTTTATATGGTATAAATGAAATTAACAAGCTTATGAGGAAGCTTCTACCAGGATCATTCAATGGCCTCTAGTTCTTGTACTGAAAAAGATGGTGAGCAATCAGTTTTATTCACCCTCCAATCACACTTGCAATTTCATAGATCTCTATCAGATCTCACCTCCGTCACCCCTTTTCAAGGAAAAGAAGTCCCAGCCTACTGAGTTGTTTCTTATATGGAAGTCATTCCACATCCTTCTTTCATGGCAGTTTAATTCTCTCAAAGACCTCTGGTGAGGGACTTAGAGTCCAAGCAGACTATATCAGTTGAGTCACTCGTCTCCACATACTTGCTGATCGCTTGAACTAGAAAAGATTTGAAGACAGAAATTTCTTCACAGTAGCCATACTGATTCTTTCCATATAGATAGTATTTATCCAGGTGTCCACTAAGTCTATCTTTTGTTATAGTTTCTACTAGTTTCTCAGCACAGATCTCAGTTATAGGACTGCCGTTTACAGGTTTCACATAAACCTTTCTTCAAAGTTGGGCATCACACCATCCTCCCATATTCAAATACCAAAAGAGTTTTAAAACAGGATGTTACACGCTACTACTATGAAGTTATTTTATCCCTGAGTTATTTTGGGACCTTTTGTGAATAGTGTCCAGTCCTTGTACTCTCTTACTGTTAATTTCCTCTATTTCTACTACAACCTCTTTGACATTTATTTCAATTCCACACAAAGCCACAGTTGTGTCTTTCCAAAAAAAAAAAAAAAGGTTTTGCTGTGGGACTCTTCCTGGTCTCTTCAGCAGTGAATGCTAATGTAAAGAGCTGATTTGGCCTGTCAGCAATGTACTTCCGCTTCTTTTATACTTCTAACCCTTCCCCAAGTGTTTCCTCTTTATGCTTGGCCTTCTAAACCCTCCCTGAAGGGCTTCTTGCTCCTGGGTATGGATAGGGATCAAAGTTAGTTCTGATTCCTCTACCTACTTGTTCTTCAAACTCCTCTTTTGTCTGCCTAATTGTACCTTTGTGCAACTGGCCAGAGTTAAAGATCTTTTCTCTTTTCTTAATTTGGATTCAATTCCAGTTCCCTGAAGGATGCTTTCTTCCAGTAACCTCCATTACTTTGCCGATTAGCCATACTTTTATCCTTTTTCAGTCCTTCCGCTACTGCTTTATTTCCAGGATGGTGTTCCTTGCTAATATTTATGCCACAGGTAAGGATAACTTTCTTGGCCGCTTCTTTTAGGTTCTATTGATGATGCATTCTCATTTTTACACAGCTCATATTTTGAATGGAAGCAGGCTTGGAATGAATGGAAGTAGATTTTTTGCTACCTGTTCCTCTGGAAGGGATGCCAAATCTTAATACAGTATTGATGACAACACAGATACAATGATGCTTCAGCTGTCAGATTCACACCAGGCCATTCCTTACATTGTTAAATACTGATTCAAGGGCTGAATTTTCCTGTGTGAGTACTCTGAACAGCTGCTCCACATGAAACAATCATTGATAGCAACTAAGAATTATGTCTCCGCTTCACGTCCTGATATAACATTTGCCCTATTCACATGGGAAAACTTTAAGTTTTACTAATTTTCTCTGCTTTCTGCTTGTCTGAAAATATTACACTGGTTCTGCCATTCTGGTCAAGAAGTTGGTAATGTGGCCCAAGTATTATATTCTTCCTGTTCAAGCCTGGAATTTCAATCCATATTGATTCTAATGTTAAAAATTGCAGTAGTGAGTTGACTAATGTGATTTGAATCTTACCTCCTTTAACTTATAGTATTATTATTCCACCTTATCTTTCTTGTATATTTGGTATTAGTGTCTCTTTGATTGTCTTCTTTCCAGTAAGATGTTGAAATACACTATTACATCCATGTCTTCATTTAGTTATGAATTCCAGTTCCATCTTAATTCTTAGATTTACACAACTTCTTTAGAAGTACACATACCACTATCCTAGTTCCCTTCTTGGCAGTCTATTTAAATGACACTCCATTTGTTTTTAATTTCCTATATATTTGGGAAAGAAGATAACAAATTATTCACTTAAAGATATGAATGTTTTCTATCTTGCCTTAGAAGCATTATCCCAAACTGCTATTCTTGCATCTAGTAGAAATGTCAACAGCTCAATGCCTGATTGTCCTCTGGACAATCTGGTCAAGGACCATTTGGAGGAAATCTTCTCTGGCTACTCCTGTTAGTTTTGTCTTACTAAAAAATGTGCAGGGTATTTCAATGAAGGCATAATTTCTTCACCCTGGCATACTGTTTTCTCCAAATGCTGCAGCTGCTGTTATCTACTGTTACATATGTCTGAATAGCGTACACTTATGACCTGCAAGAGGCTCAATTCTTCTATGCTTGGTATAATTAAGAGTTTTACAAATAATTTTACTGAAGTCAAATGAGGATGCGAGAGCCTGCTACCACTGTCAGCAGTAGATGCCTAGAAAATCGTAAGAAAAGGCCAAACATACTTCTCCCAGACTCTAGCAACTCCCGAGCCAAAGATGCTATCTTCTGTTTGGCAAACCTTGATGTTGTTCTTCCGTCAGTTTCTCCAATCACATTCTGAATCCATGTAAATAAAGCACTAGCAAAATTGTAGATGGAACACAGGTTGCAAAATTTTTCATCCTTGGCCTGATCACTGGTCTGTCAGATTCTTATCAGAAGCAGTAACTGCACCTTGTGCTGGAGCACCTATGGATGCCAGCTATATATAAAAGACAAGGAGAGTTGTGTTTCTTCCTTCTGAATTGGCTAAATACAGAATGAGACCGAGCTGCATC